>NW_026907891.1:0-163992 GCF_033807575.1 Cydia pomonella
CGTTGAATTGACACTTACCAAACAGACTAGATCCTTATTGATTATCTGCGACAACTTGTGCAATTTCCCCTTTTAGCTGTAAGTGGTTCAGATATTGGACAGCACTCTGATATCTTAGAAGCTTTATTAGTGTTATCGGCCTTCCTTATATGCTTTGGACCGGTAATAAAATTATTGTACGCACAGCGCTAATTCGATTTATTAGGCGGAATCTGGATCAATTTATGTACGTTTAATTTATAGCGGTGAATGAAAGTGTTTGACATTTTGTTTAGTCTATTTACCTAGTAGTTGTTATCATTTACGACTTCGGAGTCGTTATTCGGATAACATATTTATATTAACTTACTAGTATGACCAAGTTTCAAAATAAGACTAACCGAATAATACCTGTACTAAAGAGAGCCTTGCTTTAAGAATATAACAAAGCAAAAGCCTGCATATAGTGAGACTAGCTGTTGCCCGCGACTTCGTCCGCGTAGAATCTTATCTTGGACATTTTACATCTATAGTAGGTGCAAAATATGTATTATGCAACTTATGAACCGTTATAGAGACTAGAATTTAAAAGAACGCTGAAATCAGTTTATTTCCCTTTTATTGTAATACCTTTTTACGAAGTTTAGAGTTCTTAACTTACTATAAAATATGAACCCCAAGACAAACTTTCATCCCCTTTTTCACCCTGTTAGGGGTTTAATTTCCAAAAACGTCGAAATAACATTTATTTGTAATCGGCTATTATACCTTTATAAGAAGTTTCAAAGAATTAGTAATGTATTCCAACACTCCAAAGCCTTCAGGAATTTCCATATAAACCTCTTCTTTCAAGTCACCGTTTAGAAAAGCTGTCTTGACGTCCATATGATCAACTTCCATATCATATTCCGCCGCCAGTGCCAAGAGTAGTCTTATTGTGGAGTATCTCACGACGGGTGAGAAAGTTTCGAAGTAATCTACTCCATACTTTTGTGTGAATCCATTCGCAACCAACCGAGCCTTGTATTGCAGGAGCTCTCCATTCATGCCTCTCTTTTTCTTAAATATCCACTTGAACTTGACAGGTTTCTTCCCCTTCGGCAAGTCCACAAGTTCCAGACATTTGTTATCTAAGAAAGACTGATACTCATCTTGCATCGCTCCCTTCCACTGCACAGACTCAGGACCGTCGAGTGCCTCGCGCACGGTAGTGGGGGATCGATTTTTTTTTTAATTTCACACGAAATACAGTAAGTTCCTATAGAAATTGAAAATTACGTTCCACGAAAATGTGAGAAGTATCCGAAGTGTTTTTATGGGTATCCTGCCTTTTCACCGAAATATATATTGCCGAATTTCACTTGCCAACCAAATTGTTCGCAGACGTTTTAGTTGGCATAATATCTTTTACCAAATAATTATTTTGCAACCATTTCATTTCCCACAACCCCATAGTTGGGAAATGAAAATTGCGTACTACGTTGGGTTAAGCTAGGTTGGATTATGTAGAATTGGGAAATGAAATTCGCCTAAATGAAATTTCGGCGAAAAGGTGGTTGGCAAGTGAAATTCGGCAATATAATTTTCGGTGAAAAGGCAGAGAACCGTTTTTATGTGTTAATAATAGTTCGCAATCTCTCCGGTGGCGCTAGGGTAGCACAAGGACGCGACATGAACTTAGACGTTATTGACGGAGTGAAGTGCGCTGTCAGTGCTTTGATTATTTTTATCAAAGTCAAAAATTTGTTCGCGATGTATTGGGGCGCCACCTATTCAAGGTTTTTTGATGGACACTTTTCAAACACATTACCTCTACTCTCCATAGCCACCCCGTTGAACCGGTCCGGACGGCGCACATTTAAAACCACGTCGTTTTATCTTGTTACTGTATATTATGTCAAGAGTGTTAAGGTATATTTCTGTACCTCATAGGGTTGCAACACGTGCCGCCCTAAGTGGGTACTTCTTTTTGACATTAGTGGTCCACAGGAGCAGAGAATGTGCATTGCAGTCTCCTCGGACTCATGGCAGAACCTGCATGTCGCGTCTTGGTTCTTTCCAATTTGAAACATGTGTACAGTCAGCGTCAAATACTTTGTAGTAACCAAAGTAGCCAAATAGTTCGGTACACCATATATTCATCTCTCACTCTATAGTATAGCTGTGTCCCTACTTACGTAAGTAAAACTTACAAGTGTACCGGCCGCCTAAGGACGGGCCTTATAGGCACTAAGAATGGTGCTAGTTTAGTGGTGTCACGAATTCGAGCCAATCGTGCAGTCCAACGCAACTAGTTGCGACCAATCGCGCGCGTGTTGCGAACTCATCAACCAATCGCGTTGTGGCGTTAGACTGCACGATTGGCTCGAATTCGTGAGTGACACCGCTTTACGGGCATGTTTACTTATGTTCCTCGGTTCATTAAGTTCGCACGTGTTGTTAAAGTTCCTTATTATCTCAGTGTTTATTTCAACGACTTTGGCTTGTTTTACGGACTCGATAATCTCTTATGTTACACTAACTGGACTTCCTATTGGCTGCTGATTGGACAAAGTGAACTGTTGCTCGTTGGTGTCCTGAATATGACGCGTAGGAGAACTCGGACCTTTCCTCAAACGAACGAACTTGACGTCATTTTATTTAATGGTAAAAATCATTCATCTTCCTGTGTGGAATACCTTTATGTACCTACTATAATCGGAAATACTGACTTCCTAAAAAGACCGAAATCTCGGGGCATATCCATGTTAACATAATGATTGAGGTCATTGACACCGTGCGACACGGGTCGTGCCGATCACTGGTGATGAGCATTGATATTTGTACCTGAGTCATGGCTGTTTCCTATGTATTTAAGTATTTATAAATACTTATATATCGTTGTCTAAGTACCCTCAACACAAGCCTTATTGAGCTTACTGTGGGACTTAGTCAATTTGTAGGTATAATAATGTCGTATAATATTTATATTTTATTTATTTATTTATGTTATTATTATTATTAAATTGTTTATTTCAGGCAAAGCCCATAGTGTTAGTATTACACAAGATAACTTACAAGACTATTGTTAGTACATACAGTAATCATATACTTATACCAAGTCGATTAATTTATTCAGTCCCTACTTAAAGGACCTTCTGTCTAAAGTTATAACATAATTAGCTAACCTAACAACATCTTATAGTTACCATATTAATATTAAAAATCTTATTTGTTTTCTATTAGAAATAAACAGAAAGATTTGGCCATATCGCATGAAAACACAATGTATCTCACAAGTAATACATATTATATTAAATCCCAGCAAAAACATAAATATGAAATGAGAGCCAAGTTCAATATTAAGAATATGTGTCTTTGTTGACTCGCCGACAAAAGAATTGAAATCTATATGGTTGCCAAGTTCTGTGCTGTGTAGAAAATCCTTAAATTATAAAGCAGCCTCCTTGGCACCATGCCAAAGGGACCTAACTTTTTATATAGATATTTAAGTTATTTTTATTAATGTACCATTCATGAATAAATTATGTAAAAAAAAAATTTAAAAATGAAATTACATTATCCAAAGGATTTGACTTGGCTAGTTTTTACCCACAAACCAAATTTTAGACAAATATACCGTAATTTTTAATAATGTATCGAGTGAACAAAAAAAGTAATATATCCCCTATATAGAGCATCCCATAATGCCCTGCTTTACGTCAATCAGTAGGTAACTTACACAATCTCATTGATCCGTCCGAGGAACTCGTCCCGTCCGAAGTGCCGCTTGAGTATGGGCCGCACCACGCTGTCCTTGAACGTGCGCGACACCTCCAGCGCCTCTCCCGCTGACTCCTCGGGCAAACTACTTAACTGTCTATCCGATAAGCACCGAAGTCATATGGCTTGTATGGTTACAGGTTACGCGACTTGGTCCTAGAATTTCAGCCGCTTTCATATTTCATACGTTAGATAAAATAGAACAATCTTTTAGTTACCTACATTTCCCATTTTGTACTTTACTTAGGTAAGTATATAATTATTAAAAATGGCCCATTTTCCCCTGCATTGATACGGTCCCACGACACCATTAAATCGTTTTATCGCCGTGAGATACCTAATCACTAATGTATTGTGTTTTCAACGCTGAGATATATTGTGTAGGTTCAGACTGCTACAAGTTATCTGTATTATGAAAATAATAATACTACCATAATAAACGCAGGCATCTAGTCGTACAGTCAAGTTTAAAAACGTGGGTGCGCACAAGTTGCTCAGAAATATGTCCCATAGCTCTTAAGTCGGCGAATTAAGAGCTATGCGACATATTTGAGAAAGTTTCGTGGACCTATATTTTTACACTAGACTGTACCACGAAAGTTTTTATACCAAGGCCTTTATCAAGAATGGCGCTTGAATGAGATGGAGTTGAACCAAGACAACTGCATGGCATTTGCTATGACGAAGTGTGGCAATATCCTTGTTAATGTCAAATGACTATAGATACCTTGCGCGTTGGAGGGTCTGCCATCTTGTGACCTTAATCGGAACCATAAACATGTACATTTACACGTCACGTGTTTTCTTGTGCATAGTAAGTGCTGCCATCTTGTGGGCTACATCGGAACAATAAACATCACATTTACGCCTCGCGCCAAAAATCTGACGGCTCCTATGCTGCCTCCTACAGTTCATGCACGCTCCCTATAAAAATAATATAACGTTTATAATGAGACTATCTTACTCTGTTGCATTGTTACCGGCCAGTCAGCGGCAACTTTATTAAAGGCAGTGTTTGTTAGGTGGCGACATGTCGGGAGCGCGCGACAAGGTGTCGCTGGAGGACTTCACGTTCATCAAGGTGCTGGGCAAGGGCTCCTTCGGGAAGGTCATGCTCGCTGAGAAAAAGGGCACTGACGAGGTACGAACAGTTATACTGTCCACTCACATGCTTCATATTTTTTAGTGACTTGTATTATTATAATAAAATAAGGGTGACAGCTGGTAACTACAGTTACCAAAAGCAAGTGAGTGGCTATAATACATTGTGCAACGAGGGGGGTTAGTGAAATCTTGGATACGAGGGTGGTGCAATATTCTTTCCCCCGGAGTTACACACAATGTTTTTCATCACGCTTGCGAAGAAAAAACTAAATTTTAACCGAAATAATTTTTAAATACGGTGACATATCAAACATTCGTCCGCCATTTTGTAATTTCTTGGCAGGTGAGGCATCGAAGGCACAGACCTATTCGGCATTCAGCCACGATTGAAAATTATGTAAAAATATTTTAATCGACTGTTAAATTAATCAAATTAAATAATTTTAAACAAAAATATTAAATTATAAATGTCAGTATTTTAAAAGTAAAACTCATTTATGCTACTTGGTTTGTATGAACAAGTTACATAATTAAAGAAGCTATAACTCCCTAGTGAGTTATAGTTTTTTTTCACAAACCATAACTCCCGCGGGAACAAAATAGGCATTTGTCCTTCAGCACACCTGCCACCTATTGATTATTTCTAATGATAATCTCAACATCACCTGATAATAATTTTATTATAAACCATCCAAGCCCGTATGATTAAATGATTGCCTTTTTTTCATTCACATTAAATAATTTTAAACAAAAATATTAAATTATAAATGTCAGTATTTTAAAAGTAAAACTCATTTATGCTACTTGGTTTGTATGAACAAGTTACATAATTAAAGAAGCTATAACTCCCTAGTGAGTTATAGTTTTTTTTCACAAACCATAACTCCCGCGGGAACAAAATAGGCATTTGTCCTTCAGCACACCTGCCACCTATTGATTATTTCTGATGATAATCTCAACATCACCTGATAATAATTTTATTATAAACCATCCAAGCCCGTATGATTAAATGATTGCCTTTTTTTCATTCACATATATATCGAAGGACGGGCCTTACGGGCACTAATAATGGTGCTAGTCTGCTAGTTCAGTGGTGTCACTCACGAATTCGAGCCGCACGATTGGCTGGGTCTAACGCAATCATTCATTGGCATGGTCACTACCCACAAGGCCAGACCGGTCGTCAATAGTATCATTGAACGTAGATTATACTATAAATACTACTTTTATTTCGATGACACATGGTGTAATAAATTTGAATACAGTGTCTCCCTGCCAGTCAAGCACGGATTAATAAGCATCGTCACAGTGGAGCCGCACATACCTAGGTATAATTATACATGTGACATCACACCCGTCACGGCACGGGACCCGCGCTTTTGTTCCAAAAAGGATTTTGTTCAGGAAACGTGTAGAACCAATCGCAGGGGCTTGTTGTCAGGAATCTGTAGTCATTTACTAAGTTTTTCAGTCAAATGAAGTGCAAACATTACAAGCAGCTAGTAGAAGGAAAGCCTGATTAATCATGTAAGTACATTTGTTTTTCTAACAGGTTTTGAAGGGGCAAGCGTGGCCATCATCTTCTGCGTCTTACTGTCAGTGTCACAATTTGCTTCATAATTGCAGGTTGATACATACTCTATGTATTTAAAGCTTAAAAACAGTCTAAAATCCCATAGCGACATGTAGGCGAAGACTTGAAGTACTAGGATCTTCATTCTCTATGTTTTTAGTCACAAGATAGTGCCGGTTTTACAATGAATTCGAAGAGGTACTTAAAGCATAACAAGTCACGTGACTACAACTTCCAAACAGGTTTGATGGAACAAGGGCAGCCTATACCTTCTTAGTCTTCTGTAGGTGTTTTTATTCACAATGGATTGGTACATTTTTTCCAGCCTGTAATCTTGTTACTCTACATCAGCGGTTTTGTAGTATTTTACCTCATTTGAAACTCAATTGGATACTAATGATGATTCATAAACTAAAGGTTGCCAGGCTCATTTTATTTGTTTTTCCATACAATAATTCCTAATATATTAGCATGAAATATTACATCAACTACCATGTTTTTCTTGTGATCTTAAACTGAAACTGCTATGAAGTTGTTATCTTATTATTTCTTTTCTGTTGAAGTCTGAATTCAAGAAGTGTATAAAGCTAGCCAAAATTGCATTAGATCAATCAATCAATCAATCAATCAATCATTTATTTCTAAGAATATGGTACAATGTTGGTGAGTAGAGGGTGTTAGGTCAGCATATTCTGCCGGCATGCATCGGCGTAGAAATATTCAGGTACCTACAATAGTCTATACAAATATACAATATAATTATAAAATTTAAAAATTCAGATACTAAATAATAACATTTTCATGCCAGCAGCTCGAACAAGGGTTATTTGCTGCTTAAAAAATTATTATTAATTATTATTTTTATTAAAGAAATCATTTAATGAATAGTAACATTCTTCGATTAACCATGTCTTAAGATTAGTATAAAATGTATGTCCAACTAAACTAGTAATAGATTTCGGCACTGTATTATAAATTTTGCTTAGCATATAATAGGAATTCTTTTTAAATAGGCTCAATTTTGCTACTGGCATGTTCAGAGGTTTTTGTGTGATCCTTATGTTTTTACGATAATCATTTCAGAAATGAGGTTTTCATAATGTTTCGGAATTATCGATATATTGGGAAAAATTACGGTTACCTAGCACATCCCTTCCCTTGACAATTTCGGGCTGCAACGTCGGACAAAAAAGGCGGTCCTCATTGGAAATTTATATCCTCTGGCATTCCACCTAATGTTGTTTTTGCAGTGCATTAAGACTCGGCTAATGCAATATGGCGTACTACGGGCAGTAGGGCACTATTCGGGAGCCTTCGGAAAAGGAGTCTAATGATTCTTAAATGTAGAATTATCTGATAAATCAGAAAAAAATCTTTTTTTTCACAAAAATAACTTTTAAGTATGGAAGGTTACCAAAAAGTGTCACCAAAAAACCTTAAATAGGTGATGCTACAATACCTAGAATACTTAAAAAAAAAATCATAGACAGCGCACTTCACTCCGTCAATAACGCCTAGGTTAGCTACTCTAGCGCCTAGGTTAGCTACTCTATATTTAACGTGCGTAACTGACAATTACAAACTATAATTACAAATTAATTAATATTTTCCTATTCTGCCTGAAACACAGGAACTCCTTAAGGCATTTGTAAACTTTTCCTTATCCTTAATCCTTAGTCTTTAAGTGCTACCACCGGTTTGGCCTAGTGGGTAGTGACCCTGCCTACGAAGCTGATGGTCCCGGGTTCAAATCCTGGTAAGGGCATGTATTTGTGTGATGAGCATGGATATTTGTTCCTAAATGACTATTACAGTAATAATCAAATTGAATACCTATTTTTAAACGTAAACAAATAAAATTAATCCGCTTGTTTAATTTATATAAGTCATTATATTAGAACAGCTTCATTTTTAACACATACAGGATGCAGGAGATATACTGGATTTAAATATGTGGGATTTAAATAGTGCTTAGTGAAAGGTACCATTTCACGTTTTTGTGGAAGTGCTCAAATGGCTGTAATAGTTTATGTTATAAGTGTTGAATTTGTTTGGTATTTCTGGTTTATTAACTTTCATATGGTTTACACTTAAGACTTTATTTACAACATTTATCAACTATTTTATTTTGTAAGGTGAGCAGGAGTGATATTTACCCTTCAAATTCCATTCAAAATTTTGCAAGTACTCGGTTCGGAAGTTAGTATATATTTGTACCTCTCGCCAATATTTTTATTTCACTGGTTAATTATTCTGTAAATTCAAGAATGTCACTAAATTCCATTTTTGATAATGTTAAACATAAAGTCCTTTGTAAAAGTTTGGTATAATACTTTTATACCATGCTATTTCTGTTTTGTATGAAATGAAAACTGGTGCTTTCAACAAGTCCTAGAGATTTCTCAAAATAGTTTTATTTTCCTTATTTAAAATACCTATAGAAAATGATTCAGCCGCATTTAAGGATTTTTATGGGGTGAGTAGGCATGTATTGAGGGGTAACATTAGGCGAATACATATGAATAAACATAGATAACATCCGTAACTTAGGAACATATATTCAATTCATGATAAACACACAAATAAATCCTTAAGTCCACCTTTTGTACTATAAGGTTTTCTTTTGTGCAATAAAGATTAAATAAATAAATGCCCTTACTGGGATTCGAACCCAGGATCTTGTAGGCAGGGTCACTACCAATTAGGCTAGGTGGCCATTAGCCCATTATCATAATGCCGTTAGTTAAAAAAGTAAAAAATTATTAAAGTTTTATTTAACGCTTTAACAGACAAAACAGTCAAACCTCATATCTAGCCTCATGGCCAATCTATAGTCCTAAAATTCTAAACAAGAAAAAATTACAAACAGATGATGTTATAGGGTGGTCTTTTTGGAGACAGTTGCCCTATAGAGGGTTAAATCAAGGGGGCCGACGTATTGGCGCGGCGCGACGTGTTGTGTTCATTGGCAGCGACGAGTGGCCTCGCCGGCTTCGTTCTGCTGGAGGAGACTGCGTGCGCACTCGACGTCCGATTAAAAATACCTAATATAAAGCAAAACATCAAACACACTTTACTCACCACATAACGTAATTAGCAACAAAAACATCATTTTAATAATGTCATGAGTTCACTCACACACTTCAAATAATTGCTATTTGTAATTAGAAACTCAGTCACACGATAGGTTTTCAATTCACTAGTCGTAACTTCATCTTTTGTGCTCCTATAACTTTAAATATCGAGATTAAGTAAAATTTCAGTAAAATAATTAAAATTTGTAAATTTACAGTATCATTTTTGAAATATATTTTGTGTATTTGTTTAATTTTGCTGTTTTGTTCTTGATCTTCTGTCTCGTGTTTTTCTTTACTTATTTCGTAATGTACTATTTTTATTATTCCTGTCTACTTTTTCGCACATTTTTCTTCTCGTATACTTAAGAATGTAAATTAATATAGTTTAACTCAAAACTAACACTTTAACCGCTGTAAATCATGTAAGAAACATATTTGAGGTAAGTGATATCTTTTTCTTTTTTAAATTAAGTTCGAATTATATTTGTGTATACGCTCAAAAATATGAGTATCATATTATTCTGATTGAATTCGGTCCACTTTGTATGGATACAATATATATCTAATACAAAGTTACCCTTGAGTTTCCCCTTGAATTGTATTTTATTCCAATTTTTTCTGTGCGTCCCAAAATTAATGTTTCTAGCTATTCTCCAATTTGTTTTCGGAAATATAGAGGTTTTTATATATAAATTTGTCTTTTCTGCTCCCGAAAGTTAAGTTAAAAATAAATGCTTTCAAAATTCACAACCATAAATTATATTTCAATATCCTTAACTTTCGGATAAAGAAGAGTAAAATAATAGTACATTACGATACAAGTGCGAAAAATAGTAAATTCGAAACGAGTGGCGATATAAAACACGACCTACTGTATAATCATCGGCTGTCCGAGCCTGATCCGGCGCGGCTCCGACACCTATCGTGATACTCGTAGTATCTTGCGAGCATGGTAGAGTAACCGCCTTTTTTCACTTTTTTAATTCGAAAGACCCCAGTGGTTTATTATTCACTTTCATGACATTATAAGTACATACCGTAACGGGGTACGTCTCGGTAACTTGCTGCTTACAGCGATACTTGAAGAGCGTCGACTATATAAGGCGTTATAGCTTTCTTTTTCACAATCCATAACTCCCCTAAAAATCAACAAACAATTTGTTTATCGCACAATTAATAGATACAATAGTACTCAGAGCTTCGATGACCGCAAGAGGTCTGGAAGACCACGCACCGTTCGGACACCAGCTCTAATAAAGGCAGTGAAAGCGAGAATTGCGAGAAACCCCCCCCCCCCCCCCCCCTCGTTGAGCTCTGGCAACCTTACTACTGAAATTACGGCGCGCAAGTGCAGGCAATATGAGACAATATTAGACAATATTTCCAACGCGCACGGTCCCTATAGAATCTCCATATACCAAAAAGTGTCCGACAAAAAACCATAAATAGGTGGCGCTACAATACCTATAATACTTGAAAACTTCACTCTGTCAATGATGCCTAGGTTCTTAGCTACTCTAGCGCTACGATGGAGAGATTTGGAACTATTAATTATAGCTGACATCCGGACACTTGCAACCGTTCTGCCTATGGAGATTTTATTCCTTGCCTCTACCTTCCATAACGTCTTTTCGTTATAAGATCGTGTCATTCAGGACGACGCGTGTTTTAACCAGCGATTGATAATAAACATAGATGTCGAACTAGCTCTGAAAAATGACCCCACACACATTGTGCCGAAGCGGGCGGGGCGTCAATTTTGTGCCGCGGAGCTATTTAGTTCGCAAATGGCGGCCCGTTGTGACAGTCATAGTAAGAAGTATTCAAATTATATCTTTAATGACAGAATTATGCCTTATTGTGTGGATAAATGATATGCTAGTCGTTCCAACAAACACTGGAAAAAATATGGGATTACTTTTCACGTATAGTTTAGCTAGGATCATATTAATTTGATTTCTCTTGATCACAACCGGCTTTATATGGGGATGATGTTATGCATTTTAAACAACCATTGATATTAAGAAACTTTCATTTTTAATTTGTTCAGGTTGTTATTTTAATAATTTAAATTTGTGATAGTAAATACGGAACCCTTATAGATTCGTCATGTCCGTCTGTCTGTCCGATTATTTATGTGTACTTTCTTACTAAGTCCCGGTATCTGGCTGCTATTTATAACTTTTCGTTAAGTTCGCGTTTTTTCATACAGCCTTACACACCTAGGCCTGTAAGGCAACCTTCTTTTGTTTTTAAACGTCAAATTATGGCATTCAACCAAAAAAAACCTATAAGCAAAATTCTGCCATTAAGTTTTTTTTTCTTTTTTTGTCTTTTTCGTGTTTTTTTTCTTTTTTGTGTTTGCTAAATATTGTTTCAGAGGTTCAAAGGGGAAGAAAAATTTCATTATTTTTGCGCTATGACGTACGGTTTAGGAGATACAGCCCCATAAAGTTTTTTATTCAGTCATGCAGAAATTTTGTTTTGAGTCATGGGCTGTATCTCCTAAACCGTGCGTCGTAGCGTAAAAATAATCAAATTTTCGTTCCCCCCTCTACAACCCGAAAGTAATAATAACAATCATCATCATCATCCTATTTTTTTTAATTATTTCATTGCAAGTTTGAGAAAGCACTATACAAATCTCGGCGAGAAACGGGGGGGGGGGGGGGGGTGGCCGGCCGCATATCTACTTGGCCTGCAACCCTTCGTTTCCCGTCCTCTATAGTAATGTACAGTTCCTATGACGACGTGTTCAATACGAATTTCTGCATGTTTGCTCTGATCAAGATGAAAATCGATATCTGAGGATCCTAGAGGTCCTTTACAATGAATACTCGTACGAGGTCAAAATTAAACCAACACCCGCCATCTTGGATTTCTGCATTTTGGCTCTGATCGACATGAAAATCGATATCTAAGGATCCCAGCGACCCTTGAGGTCAACTTTGGCAAAAATGCCCGACATCTTAAATTTCTCCGTGTTGGCTTTTATATGATGAATGATGATCATGATAAGATCAAAAATGGCGATATTCAAGATATCGGGCGTTACATTCAAAATGGAGGGTGCTTTTACCAAATATGACTTCAGAATCATAATGAAGGGCCGCTCGGGTCCTCAGATATGGATTTTCACCTTGATCGGATGAAAAATTCTAAAATTCAACTCGCGGCATTTTTTTTTATTTTGATCTCAAATTCGTAAATAAAAGGCCTCTCGGATCCTCAGATATCGGTTTTCATCTTGATCAGAGTAAAATCCAAAATTCCAATTTACATTCATTTACATCTGACATATTTCTGTGCCACCTAACTAAACGTCGCAGGTGGATAAGATGAAAGACACAATGTATTAATTGGTACGAAGGCTTAATTGCCTTTAAACACGTGCAATAAACGAACAAAATATAAGCCTTTAAAATAAAATTATCATACAAAAATATAGCATTTAAAACTAGTCTCCATATATTGCATGAAACCGTCTACCTAGAGCTGCGCTACAGCCAATCACAGCGCCTCATTTTATAATAGACCAATCGTAATGGCGGCACCACCATAGGCTGCGTGCTGTGCCTCGAGCAGGACTGCGCTCGAGGCGGCCGCTGCGAGGACGTCCGCTCTGAATTAACCGTGTACGGTTTTCTAGTGGCACTGTAGCTACATGGCCATTAATACCGAAGAAGCAGGCCACCATTTGTTTCAATGTACTTTTTGCAATCGAGTACCATACATATAAAAAAAAATAACCTTTTTATCCTTTTTTGAAGGCGGTTAAAAACAAAATGCGTAATTTCATTCGGCATAACTTTCAACTAGCATAACATTAATTTGGCATATCAATATTTGATTTAACACGGCTATTACACGGCTATATTAGGTATATTTGTATTAGGTAACGTTTATTTTCATAGCATACATAAAGAATTATGGTTACAACATGTAATAACAACTATTATATTTAGTGGTAGTCCGTTGACTTGTAACGGTAGAAAATAAAATGCATAATGTCTCGCCTGGTTTTATATAATTTGTACATATTTACAGTCACATCCTTAAGTACATGTACGTATTTGTCTAATCTTAACATGTCATGTTAATTTTACGTAATTAACTGTTTTCAGGTCACATATTTTACGATGTACACACATATTTGTCGTTTTCCCTTCCTATTGGTGACGTAAAGTAATAAGAACTAAATTAATTCACGTAATTTTGAAACACTATTATCTATAGGTACCGCACTTCCTACCCTAAACCTTAGGACCTAAGCTAATAGTCTCGTAGCTAATTTATTATATACTAGAATTATTTATAAACCTTATCAGTAATTATAAAAATACTATTTCTTCACCGAACACTCTTACTGAGAACCCGTACTTAATTAATGTTTTAAAATAGCCTCAGGGAAATAGAAGTCGAGCGTGACCTTTTCGTCCAGTCAGTTCGGAAGTTCATATTGCCAGCGGGTTTTGCTTTTCCGAGTTTCTTGCCGGTGCCGAGTGTAAGGATCATTATTTATAAATAGCATATATTTTGACTATTCTTACTTTTTCTTTATGACAAGCTTATAAGAGTATAAATTGACTCTTACTTGTCACTGGTTCCCGCCATTTTGGATTGTTATAAAAAGGCGGGTAAGCGGTGACAAGGAGCCAGTTCGAGTACAGACAAGTTATATTGAAGACGTCTTGGAATATTTATTGTAAATTGGTTGTTATTATATACTTTTTTGTAGACCTATGAATGAGAAACAACCTCACCATACATTGTGTTGTTATAGCTCAAACGGATTAGGCAGTGTTTTTGATTAAAGCTCCTAGCCAGCCTGATTTTTTCCGAAAACATCGTTATATTTCAAACAATTTACACAAAACCTTAACAAGTTATATACTTAAGCCTTCCTCAAGAATCACTCTATTGATAGATGAAAGTCGTATGAAAATCCGTTCAGTAGTTTTTAGTTTTGGAGTAGTTTTATAAGATGTAGTGAATTGACGTTTTCCCCTAGACTTGCGGACACTAGGTTGCGTGACAGTCGTGCACGCTCCCAATAGTGACAGGCGATAAAAATGGAACCATGCTGCCACCGCTCAGGAATTTGAAAGTGGCATGATAAAATTCTTGTGAAAGTTTCTAGAAATTTTGGTAATTTTTAGAATCTTCTGTAATAATTGCACATTGTTATTGGTAACCTTAAAAGATTCGTACTATGTTGGTGCAAAAATTTCTCAAATGGCATTCTGTCGATTTGATACATCGCATTTTGTATAATGAAAGTCGTTATCCTTGTAGTAAAATATTTCGCTGTGTACCTATATCATGGTCGCATTGTTATCACCTGCCATGTCATGCGTCACTTTTGCACTTACATATTTGTTAGAACGTGACAGGCATGGTGACAAAAGATAAAGAGCCGACCATCTTTGTATTGATTTGGATGAATAAATAAAAGGAGTAGACAGTTTTTAATGTGGAAGTAATTATTTTACTAACTTCATTTAAATTCCGTTACAAAGGACAATAGCCTAACTTGTTAATCCACTTTTTGCCAGTTCACGTGACTCTGTTAATTTACCCTTTACTCTTTAAGAACCTTTTTACACTTTGTTCAACCCCAACCGACTATTAATCCTATTTCTTATGTAATAAGGTTACTTTTTGAATGATATAACTAAAATAGATAGGAGTTTGTAAAGGTAATTTGGTAACTGTGCTTAGACAACAGCGTTCAAATCTCCACGTATCACAATGAGGTTTTTGTGTGCGTCCTTTTGTGGTGGGGACCCAAATTATTAACACGTCACGGGTTGATCGATTGTTGTGGGGTATCTTAGATTTTATAAATTACGTCATACGCGGAAAATAATGGAACGAGATACAATGTTTGAAACGGCAATGCATAAAATTCGGTTTTAAAATAAACACACACATGATGATGATGATTCGTATTCTAAAATTAAAAATCACAAAAAAAATTAAAAAATTGAACCTTAATCTGTTTTTTTTAAACACACACAGACACACACACACACACACACACATTAACTACAGTGTGGCAAAGAGAATTTAGTATAGAGGCGTATTGTCAAAGTAAATTTGGCAGTGACCTAAATTTCCTGCCATCTTTCGATATAGGACTAAAACTTTTAGAATGACATATGGCATTTTGACCCATGTTCTTTCACTTATATGTGTTAAATATCAAACGGTTTCGCCATCTACTCGAGTATAGGCCAAAGGTATATGGCCATCTATTCGAGCACAATTTTTTCTTGATTTTTCGAGGCACGTTTTTTTCTTAGACTTTATCTTATACGGAGTTATATATATTTTTGAGTGTATGAAAGTTAAAAAAAAAAACTTTTTTGTTTTGATTGATTAATACCCATTTATGGGACAACTTTTACAACAGCGTATCAGGACCCCAGCTCAAGATTGAGGAGTTCGAGAACGACTTCAGCCCAACGACTGTCAGTAAGTATTAATTATACTTATGATACTAAGCACGAAACTTATAAGAAAAAGACGTGCACCCTAGTTTGACAGCCGAAACAGATGGCGCTGCACTGTGAAACTGAATCGTCAAACGTCAACTTCTGACTATTAGAGTTACCGCATAATGAAATGATAGGAGATTTATCTGAACTGACTCCGTTGCGAACATACTATATTGCGAATTTCCATGCTTTATCTAACAGGGAAAAAAGATGATAAGGCACCCAGCGCGAACAGCGAGGCAGAAATGAGGTAAATAATTATGTAGGAATTACAAACGTTGATTCTGGAAACATAAAATTTTTATCTGGAGATAGTATGTCTGATTCTCATCTCACGGAAATATATGTCGGTCAGTTCCTAATATTGTTTCTGGGCAACCAATATTCAATAAATTAAGGGTGTCTATTTTAACTTTTACTAAGTAAGGACTCCGGGAACTAAAGAAGAAATGCGAACCGATCGGGCGCCGCCGCCTTTACGCTTGCTTCCAAGACGACGCGCCATAATCATAGTCTAAGAGCTGGCAACTTAATTATGTTAATTGTTAAGTTAGTTTATTGGACCGATGGGCGTTTAACTGAGTATTTGTAACGAAATAAAATACAAATAGGTACAAAAATCAAATGTGTTTATTACAACATTATCTTTGAATTGTTTTACTTTTAAGTATTATTTAATTGATTTATCCCAAATTTAAAAGTTCGATTATTAAATCTCAGAGTTGAAAATATACAATCTTAATAAATAGTCCGCAGGGAAACACGAATATGGCAATTACCTACGTAAATGAATCTCTTGCAGTAATTGAAATATTTCACTTCGAGGATTTCCGTGTTAATAGTGCTTAAAATTGTGTGTAAATGCAATCCCTAATTTTTGAACGTACTCATTTATTTCCTGAGAAGGCACTCGGCGGCAAAATTTGTTCAACCTCTCGTGCTTCGAGGCCCTCACACGCTCAAAATTCCACTATTTGAACCACTCGCTACGCTCGTGGATCAATTTTGAAATCTTTCGCTGCCTAAACAACAACTTTGCCCCCTTGTATAATAAATAACTATTTAACCACACCTATGCGAGGAAACTACAATTTGTTTTAATTGCAACAATTTTTATTAAGTACATGTAATAAATATTAATTATATGTAATATTTATTATTCAAAATAATCGTTTAAGTATTATTAGTCTATCCAACAAGCTAATTAACGCGTGAACAACAAATCAAAATCTAATTACGTTAACTCTCTAGAGGATAAAATGCAACTTTACTCACTGTTTTTAAAGGGTAAAATCAGCCTGTACGAGCGAGTGTGGTGAAAAATATGTTTTGTTGTGTGAATGTCAAAATTGTTGAAAAGAAAGTACGATTCGCGAAAAGGTCACTAGCTCTTAGACTATATCAATCATCAACCTACTTGACGACGTAATTATAGGTACCTTCTTGTTTAACATTTTGTGATACATTGTTGTTGATATATGTGTGTACCTATAAGTTATTCATAAGGAATAATTTAGTAGGTGCTTAATAGACCTTACCCCCCAGGCTATTGAAAAATTCTTAGAAGTAGGTATTTACCTAGTCTAAGCTTAGGAATGCATAATTCATTTTAATTTGGTCTAAAGCGCTTTAGTTTTATGCAAACAAAACAAATCAAAATGTTATCGAATTTGATTAATGAGTATTTATTTTATCTGCTTCCTTGTTCTTCCGGTTATTCAGACATCAGTAAACAGAACAATATCTTTTATACGGATTAGATCGAGATTTAGGTTTCAAATCCATTGTGTATTTTCAAATTTGCGCGAGCGCCACGACTATCGTGATCGTGCGAGCCGAGCGGCAGCCCGCTGCTATACGCCTGCCCGGGAGGCGCGCCGGCCAAATATACCAATTTTAGGGTAGTAGACAATGTCAAGGTTTATGGTACTAAGGTTTGATACAAAAATATCCCCAACCGTAAAAATTGCTTAATTTGCTCCAAAATTCGAATAATATATTTTTAATTTATTATATTGTGGTATATTGATATACATTATACCAATTTAAAGTAGACCAATATTACTCTCATGTTGTAACACTTAAATGAGGTTATGATATACTTTTAATGTATAAAAACTATGAAAACACAATTACCTAGTTAAGAGTAAAGTGCTGCCGCGCTCTCATAGAATAGACATATACGGGCGTCAATAGTCGCACGTTTATGTCTTTGGTACTACATTCTTGTTTACTGAGATACTAACCAATTTTCATTAATTATTTAGGTTTTATAGTAAAAGAAGTATTATTTGAGATGACTCGTAGAAAAAGTGTTGTATATTATAGTGATATCATCAAGCTTTTCAATCTTGTATCTTACTCGGGCAACTCGGCAAGCTTCTTTGCCTAAACATAGTACTTTCGGCTGAAAAACTCTCTAGTTGTTGTTCTTCTTCGCGTTGTCCCGGTATTTGCCACGGCTCATGGGAGCCTGGGGTCCGCTTGACAACTACTGAAAAGCTCTCTAGTATATCACGATTATTAGTACATAAAAGGTGCGAAAAATAGGAAATTCGAAACGAGTGGCGATAAATTAAAACAGTTGCGAATTACCTATTCGCACATGTATCGTACAACGTTTTACAGTACATATGGCCCTTTAAATGTTCGACACAGTAACGTAATATGCTAATTTTCGCACTAGTGCTATAAAATAGCACCATATGTACTGTAATAGTACATTAAGATACAAGTGCAAAAAATAGGAAATTCGAATTGCGAATAACCTATTCGCACATGTATCGTACGTTTTACTCTTTAAAATTCAACATAGTTACGTAATGTGCTAATTATTGAACTAGTGCGGTAAAGTAGCACCATGTGTAGGTACTGTAAAATACTATTTGCTTATAGTTTTCACATGATGTAAAATAAAGCGCCTGAAACAATTTAATAGCAAAATTTGTCTTCGGATGAGACATCATCGCACTTAAGTGGGCTACGCCCTTATGGAGTGGGACTCGCATCAGTAGCGAGATTCGCAGTAGTCTCCTAAGATCGGTCACCTTTCTCGTTTGTAGGGTTAGCAAAAATGTTAAAGTGCAATTTATAAAATAAAAAAAAACATAGATATATGTTTGAATACATAATTATGTTTGACATTGATAGTCACTTCCCGATAAAGTTGAATTCTACTTGAATATTTATGGAAGTAGCGCTTTAATTACATATAATACATGTGACGATTTTAAGAAAATATACGATATTGTCAGTTATTAATATGTTGGCAATGGCAAAAGCACCTTGTTAACAAGAAGCGTCGTTTTACTTAAAATTGCCACATATTAGTCCCCTTTTTCCTCAACCGCTTCCGAGCTACGACAAATGCTTGAAGAACTAAGCATCGCAAGCCCCTAGATTGGATTGAAGATGAATACGTCAAACACCAAGCTTATGACTAACAGCACACCACGTAGGATAGAGATAAATGGAGAACACATTGCATATGTTCATAAGTACATTTATTTGGGCCAATTAGTCTCCTTCGACGGATTGAAAACGCCTGGAGGAGCTATTGATCCATGAAACACTTTATGAAATGAAGTCTTCCGATGTCACTCAAACGGAAGCTCATGGCCATGTGCATACTCTCAGTTCTCACCTTCAGTGCACAGACTTTGTCTTTGACTAAAGCTCAGAAGTCCAAACTCGGGGTTTGCCAACGAGCCATAGAGTGTAGCATATTAGGTGTAAAATTGGTGGGTCGAGTCTGGAACACAATGCGCTCCAAGACCCAAATCGTTGATGTAGCTCGGAAGGTGGTTAAGCTAAAATGGGACTGGGCCGGTCACGTCTGCCGAATGCCGAACTAGTTCTGGGGCAAAATCACTATGGAGTACGAGCCCGAAAACTCGAATCGGGGATCTGGCAGACCCTTGTGGTATAAAACGTATAAATTGGCTACTTTACAGTTTTTTGTAAATAATGTCAATCGATCGTGATTTTCCTGAGGATCTGATGTCTATATAGGGCTCATGACTAGTCTATTAGTTAGTCGTAATTTGTATTTCTTTGCAGATCGGATACTCCACCGAACACTGTCTATGACCGTAATATGATAAGATTCATATACTAGCCGTGTCTTATCCAACCTCGACATTGGCAGAATCATCAACACCTTGATGGAGCCATAACACGAAAAATTGATTGATTGAATTAAGCAACACAAAAGTCAGAAATGAGGGTTAAAGTTTGACGCTCGCACTCAACGGTTGAATCGCCTCCAACAAAGTGATATTGTAATGTGACGTCACATTACATTAGTCTGTCCTAAATGTATGAAAAAAAATCAATAAAATTGCTATTTTGACCCTGAAATATTGCGTTTATGTATATAGTTGTCATACAATTTATTTTTCAATAAAATATAAGGAATCAAATGGTACCATTTTCTTCTTTCTTCTCAATATGTCTTTATAAATTCCACTTTTTCTACAGTGGATGGCTCATTTTGTATCCATGTAGCTAAATTCTGTTATAATTATAATATTCAACATGTGTCAAGTACCCAATTAGAGAAAACTTTCAGAATTAGACTGCGGGGAATAACGTTCAGCGTCTAATTCAGAAGGCCTAGTTAAAATATTTTGTAATACTAAATTAATCAAAACAAAATAGTATATATTATAGTTAGTCGACTCTATCAGGAGCCGCAAGGCAGCGAGCTGCACTAGAAGTTATCTACCAAGATGTGTCATCACTTTCAATGATAGTGAGAAAGAATGGTAACCTTATTTCAAGTTTAAATAGGATCTGACATGAATTGTTAAAAACGTTGTAGTTCGTGTCATACGATGGATGTGCTTGTTCGGGACCGCGGATTTATCATGTTTTTGATTTTTAATTTGTTGTAAGTTTTAAAAAGGGAAAAGTCTTCGCTGAGGTCCCTCAAAAATAAAATTCCGCGTATATTTACGCTCTTCTAGCGCCCAAAAGTAGCTAGCAAGTTAGACAAGGAAAACATACATACACACGCTTGTTAACGCTTGGTTGCTAAGGACCGTTCATCCGGGATCGAACGCCTAGGTCGAGTTCTGTCTTGATTTTTAAAGAGGTTATTTTGTAAATACACGGTACCCTCGAGGAAACGGAAAGATTTTAACAGTATATTCCGGATCGTATTTAGAGGCAAAAATGTCATATAAACTTTTTTAATTCGCCTAGTTTCAGAGTTAATACCAATTTAAAAAAATATTATTCATTGTGTTTTAGTGCATAACGCCTTTTTGATGGCTATGTCGCCAGTCGCCACTTTGGGACCTAGTCTAGACTACCTTCTTGACAGATATCAAAGTCACAAGGTACCATTTGAATAGACTAATTTTTACGAAAAAAAAATGTACCAATTTATATTAATCCATAAATTTTCTAAGAACATGATCTTAATATGTTTAAAAACATACAAAAAGTAAAAAAAAAAAACAATTTTTTTTTGCGGAATTGACTTAAACTTGTACATGAAATTCTTCTTATGACCTCAGGAAGTACAATTATCCGAGTAAACCTGTCAAAAAACAGTTTAAGGCACAGTTAAGTATAAGTTACTCTATGGTTTATGAAAGGTGCTAGTGCTGCACTCTGGCGGCAGAACATTGTAACACTCCCTATTTACATTACTATAATATCAGTTTATTCTTGACAGACTACGTCGTTAGTTCCAATCAAATGTTAATTTTGATAGTGAGATTGTTTGATTTTCATCCAGTGCACCTGATAAAAGTCGTCTTTATAATATAAGGCATCTATCAAAACTGCATTTCTATAAATTTGAACGCCAATAACCCCTACTGAACCCACAATGTCATCAAGGACTATTCATAAAGCAATTTATTTATATTTATGTGACACATATCGTATGGTATACAAAATGGCGTTCAAATTGCGAATATCCAAGGACCGATTGCATAACGGTTTATATCTTTTTTTATTTGTTCTCAGCACAATGACATAGATGCCGATATTTATTATGATTGCATTTTAGCTTCGTGCGTACAGAAACTCGATCTCCGTCATATAAGCACAAAACAAAAATAAAAACATCGTAAAAAAGTCTTGAAATATTTTCCTTTCCTGAACGAAACTTGTTATACAAAAGGCCCCAATATTTAGTACACAAACAACACATAGTGTGCCAAACAGTCAACATGCATCGACATGCGTGCTTACCTTAGGACTGGAGCCGACATATACACGCCTGCCAGGCGACTTGTCACATATAAATATATGTGACAAGCCAAAATTTTAAAAGAAAATTTAAAAAGAAAGTAAATGTTTTCCCGCCAAACATTGTCTATATATAGTTTTAAAAAGTATATATGATTGGCCACCTCTTTGTTTCATATTTGTCTATTGCAAAACTTATCTAGTGACCTATTTAAAAGACATATTCATGCGATTTGCGTTATCGTAAAAGGATAAGTTCCTTTTGATTTTTTTGTATCTCGCTCTTTACTTAAAATTGAAGTGATGCTAACTTGCGATTTATTTATCAAAATATTTTTTTATTTAAACTAATGTTAGTTTATTAGTATTAAACTTAAATAATAAATGTTAATGAATTTTATTATATACTAATTAAGGTGCGTGATAAGATAAAATGTTCCCCAGGTATGATGGTCGAGTTTTGTCGTTCCGCGATAAACGTTATAAACGTGGCCATCATTGACCCTTCGACTAATTTCGAATGCATGTTGATGTTGCTCTGGTGTGTCAAATTAAAAGGAAAGCTGCAAGTAAGATGACGTGGTAGAGTAGTCGTTTCGTTGTCGGCCGTGTGATGTGTTGGTGTGCGCGAGTGTGACGGCTGTGTGTCGCAGCGGCCGACGACGCGGTGCCGCGCCGGCCGCGCTTCTCGCGCGCCGCCTCCACCGACAAGAACCAAGGTCAGTTGAGCAGCACGTGTCCCACTATTACTACCAATATGAGTTACACCGAGTGATATATTTTTATAGGAGACATCCTTACAATATTTTAAACCCGTGTGGGTTTTTATGCACTCGAACAATGCTACTTTTTGGGATAAACCGTCGTACGTACCGCGCCGCCGGATCGTACCTACCGCGATGAAATCATCCTACATTTACAGACAGCAAAGTCCGATGTAGTTTTTTTACAAAGTCCAAGAATCAACGTTTGTCATCATCACCAGCTTATTCGTTTATGTACATAAGAGGATGAAGGTCCTCTTGCTTTTCCAATGGGGATTGGGGACTTCAAACAGTAACATTATTTGCCCAAACATCCTCGATGTAACTCGTATTTGTGCTTTTGCTCGCCTTCGAGCACACCTGTCCGTCGTAATTGATCAGAGCACCGCATTCCACGCCCCACTTAGCAGAGATTGCAATCGGTTGCAGAAAAAGCAATAATGATTAGGTAAAGTTATGCAAATCGTTTAATCGATAATTAGTATCCGCTGTGCGTTTCTCGCGTGTTTTGCGCTTATTCCGGTTACCTGTATATGGGAATATAAAGTTTAACTGTTTTACGTGAAAGCAATCAATATTTATTCTGTACTCGTCGCCATTAACGGCTATATAATCGTGATCTCTGTTAACGTGGCTGCAGATGTTATCTGTTACATGTTACATGTGTTGTTATAAGATATCTATTACTATAAAAGATAATCATTATCCTAACTACTCTAATTATAGGAGTGGTGATCGTTCTCCGATTGAATAAGAATAACATTATGTATTATGTAAAATTATTCGTCTGTAACATATGTTTTTTCATGTCGCGCATTTCTGCATTTCATCCATGTTGACCAGTACCTTCATGTCGTATAAAAGCAGTAATACTAGTATGCAGAAGTCAGTCAATAACTTACGTATTTACTTGTGTTGCCTGTAAATGCACCCCGGCTGATAATGGATGGCGGAGCATTTTAGTGTTACCTTTGTAAACCTTTTGTTTTCGAGCTGCTGTTTCGGTTGCGCCAGTACTTTAACATTACTTTCCTACTACCTTGTTATTTTTAATAGAATGTACCTATACTAAACAACATGCGAATGAATTTCAATAACCTAACATCAATTATTGCATGTCCAGAGCATATTTACGTTGCACTCGTTTTCAGTGTTTCGTTTGAACAAAGCACAGACCGCAAAATCTGTATGAGGGATTGAGGTGCTTTCATGTAGTAAAGTTTTCAAAGAATGATTCAATGAAGCACTAGTGTTTACATTATTATAAGCATCAATAGAGGATTATGGAATTTGGATAAAGTATAATGCATATGATATGAGGTTTGCGTGAGAAGGTAGGTATGTCCAAATTTCACGACCTCTGGTCCTTTATAGTCGATATGTTACGGTGAAGTTTCAGGCTTTATATCGATCGACCGGCATCGTGTGTAAGAGGCGGTCGCGTTCTAAGCGGTGATTTGGTGCGCAGGGCCGGGCGGCGCCGGCGCCGGCGTGCGGCAGACGTACACGTACGAGACGCTGGTGCAGTACGCGGACTCGCCGCTCAGCAAGCTGCCGCCGGCCGGGCTGGCCGCCTTCCCGCCGGAGCTGGCGCGCAAGGTAACGCACTGCGCGCGCCTTCATATATCTAACGCGACTTCGATTAAGTCCCGTTTGTGTTAGTTAATAATGTCTAAAAATCGTGAAAGTTTAAATCAGTGTTTTCCCTTGATGTCCCATAGTCCTGGGACACCCTGTATAAATCCCTGCTTAACTTACCCCAACCTAATGTAGGTCGAGATCAATGTGCTCACTGCGCTTTCCTTTGTTTCTGGACCCTGCACTGCGACAAATATTATGTCACTACATTTCCTTTACTATGGCTCCAAACGGTCTCCGTAGCCCAGTTGGTAGTGACCCTGCCTACGAAGCTAGAGGTCCCAGGTTCGAATCCCGGTAAGGGCAATTATTTATTTGAGCGTTGATGGAATCTAAAATGGACTCGGCTATTGGGTGAAAGCGATGGACTTAGTATTTGTATTATTACATATATCGTTGTCAGAGGATCCACAACACAAGCCTTTTTGAGCTTAATATGGGCCTATATAATGTTGATTTGTGTAAGATTGTCCCATAATTACCCAACTGCGTCTGAGGAGGGTAATGTTTTGTGATTAATTTATTTTATTTATTTATGCCCTCCAATTTTGTGGTCAATAAAGGTAAAATGAACTTTAATGCGAGTAAAATAAAGGTTATATTTGTAATCAACGGAAACAAATGCTTTGAACAACAAATTTATTGCGTTTGTTTGTCTAAATCTTTTTTCTTGGCAGTAATACCCTGTTGCAGCGTAAGTAATGGCGAAAACGCAATTCGTTATATTAATTGCATATTTCGTTTTGTTTGTGTTTGTGTTCCAATTTTCATAATATATTGTCATTATCTGTCGAAGTTGTACCATTTAGCCGTTTCTCAATGGCGCTCTTTACATAAAGATGTTTTTTTTTTCATTCACAACTGATTATATTCTATCTTCCTCTGATGTTGTTTTCATAATATAAAAATCTTGTAAACTGATAAAATGGACGCTCGATATTGGTCTGGTCTGTCATTGCCTTTTAGTTCGTATAGCTACCGTTGGCGCTTGTTGCGTATGCAGCTGTAATGTTCAGCCAAGGTATGGTTGGACCGGACCGATACAGTGTTATGTTTACGATGCTTGATATATAAATAATCTTTACTTAATTTAGTCGTTATCTTTTATCTATTTTTCAATTTGTTCACTCTATATTATTTTATGTCTTTTTCCTTCTTGTCTGTTACCTTTCGTGATTTTTCTCACTTGATGGTCTCATCGGAAGATCAGCGCTGGAAGCCACCAGCAACATGCTGAGATGAGGCCATTTCGTGGCACTTTATACTTCCTTTGTTTTTGTTATATCATGTAATTTAATGTGTCTTGTTTGTGTCTACGAATAAAAAATATTCTATTCTATTCTATTCTATTCTATTCTATTATCTTTAAAAACATCGTAAGTATGTGACATTTGATATTATAGGAATTTATTTCGTATATGTCGTAGGTACGGAACCTTCTTTTTTGCGTAGATCCCACACACATTTGATAATTTATTTTTATGAAACTAGGTAATTACGTAGTACCTAGGGATTGAAGCTAATAATGAAGCTAAAATACATAAGAAGGCAAGATATATTTACAACATCTAGTAGGTATTAGGAGCAAGCAAGGAAAAACGGGCTATTAAATTGTCATTAGGTGTCATAATGTATGTAGCGATTAGAGCATACGTTTAGAATGTCCTCTGTTAGATAATAAAACTTGACGTAACTATATTTTTTACGGAACCCTAAAAACTTTTAATTGAAAGCCTAAAATCCCTGTTATAAAAACAAAAGTAAAGCCGAAGAGCACCCCCAGCTGCAGCACGCAGACCTTGCACTTGAGCCTTCTGCACAGCGGCTCCATGACGGACGCGGCGCCCTCCAGGCCCGGCAGGATGAACATGGGTGGGTTCTCTGTGTCGTGGATGGCTTCGTGACCCTGAAATATGTGTAGGGTTTAGTAGTTATTATTTTAGAGGGCCGTATCCGAAACGACCATTGCATCTCCGTCGGTCCGCATATATACGAGTACCACAGCCAGTAATAATTGTTTGACGTATTTTCTGAGGTACTGCTTGTCGGAGCTGTTATTGACGAACAGCTCAGCTGAGGGGTTGACTCTTCAAGAAAACTCCTGCTTCACGTTTACTTAGTTTAATTTCGTATTTTACAAGGATTTAGGTATGTATGAGGCGGTAGTTGAGAGCCGTGTGTGGTTTGCGCGGTGAGTGGTCGCCGCGCTCGTGACGTCATACTCCGCAGTCCTCACCCCTCCAGAACTGGTTTGACCGCTGATGCGTTAACACCCTGCCCCCCTTGAAAGCTGCTGCTTTCAAGATCGTTCATGCAGGCGAGGGGGCACACTCGGTTGAGCGCTCTTCTGACCACGCCCTTCTGCGTGGTGAAATCTGCTACCCTGCAGACTCCGTCAGCTCCTGAATAGAGGTGTAGAGCTCTCCCGAGCCTCCATTTGAGTGGCGGGGTGTTCTCCTCCTTGAACACCACTAGGTCTCCAACCTTGAGTTCCTTCTGCCTCTGGCGCCACTTGGTACGTTGCTGCAACTCGGCCAAGTATTCGTTCCGCCATCGTTGCCAGAAATGCTGGCGCAGTTGCTCGATCCTCTGGTACCTATCAGGGTTTTTAAGACAAACGGGGGGTGACGGCAGTGAAGTCATGGGCCGCCCCACCAGAAAGTGCCCTGGAGTCAGAGGGGAAAGATCAGTAGGGTCTGACGAGAAAGGAGTAAGAGGTCTGGTGTTTAGGATCGACTCAATTTGAGAAAATAACGTGCTCAGCTCCTCAAACGTCAGACTAGCATTACCCATAATTCGCTTCAAGTGGAATTTGGCCGATTTAACGGCTGCTTCCCAAATTCCACCGAAAGTAGGAGAGTAGGGGGGAGAAAAAATGAATTTTATGTGTTCCTCATTGCCAAACTCATAAACTGAATTTTGAGCGGATCTTAGCATTCTGGCTAATTCGTTATTTGCCCCTACAAAGTTAGTGCCATTGTCGCAATAAATTGTATGCGGTCTACATCTTCGAGCCACAAAACGACGTAAGCTTAGGATGAAGGCATTAGTGCTAAGATCGCTGACTGCTTCCAGGTGAACGGCCTTAGTTGCAAAGCAGACAAAAATATTTAAGTAGCATTTTGTTATGCGGTTACCCTTTCCCTTTTTACTGGAAATCATGAAGGGCCCCGCAAAATCAAGGCCGCACACCTGGAAGGGGTAAAACGAGGTAACCCTATCCACAGGTAGATTGCCCATCAGTGGCTTCATAGCTTCACCTCGAAGTCGTACGCATGTTAAGCATTTATGAACGACACTACGCGCTAGAGACCGACCGCCAACTGGCCAGAATTCGTCGCGTATGGAGCTAAGGAGCAACTGAGGGCCAGCATGTAGTCGACGTAGGTGTTCGCTTTCCATCAAGAGCCGTGCAAAGTGATGCTTACCGTCCAATAGGACCGGGTGCTTTTTCTCGTAATTGCAATCGGCATTTTGTAAGTGACCACCTACTCTAATTACGCTGTCGCCATCAACAAAGACGGCTAACTGTAACAAATATGATTTAGTTTTAAGCTTCTTTCCCTGTAAAAGTGTAGATAATTCTGTAGCATAAGTTTGTTTTTGTGATAGTTTTACTAAGTAGGTTAATGCATTATTTATTTCTTCTAATTTCAAGGTTCCTTTTATTTTAGTTTTAGGGTTTTTACAGTTGTGAATAAAGCGAAAGATATATGCTACTATTCTTTTTAATTTATTCACCTTGGAATAATTTTCAAACACTATCAAGGGCGATTGCTCAATATTAATCATGGCAAATATTGAGCTGTCACTCTGCTTTTTCCTTTCAGGTAAATTGGTATCTATAGAACCTATATTCTGTGGCCAGCTACTCTCATCATGCAGTAAATAGGATGGGCCATGCCACCATAAACTCAGTTCCGGCAACTGACCAGGTTCGACTCCTCGGGAGGCCAAATCTGCAGGATTTAAGGCAGTTGGCACATGCCGCCAGGAATCTCTCGTAGTTAATTCATGTATATCATTAACACGATTCGATACAAAAGCCTTAAACAGTTTTGGTTTGTTTCGTATCCAGCCCAACGCCACGGAACTGTTAGTCCAAAAAACCTTGCGATCCACAGTACAGCGCAATGCACTAGTGACTTTGGCAGCTAGCCGCGCACCTAATAGCGCTCCCGATAATTCAAGTTTCGGAATAGTCAATATTGATCTAATTGAGGCTACGCGCGTTTTGGCACATAAAAGATTAACAGCCACATTGCCAGCGCCATCTGTCGACCGCAAGTAGACACACGCTGCATAAGCTGTTTGAGAAGCATCCACAAAACAATGCATCTGAATTGAAGTGGGACTGGAACACAAAACGTGTCGAGGTACCCTTAGGTTTGCCAGAACATGCACGTTTGACAAAAATTTAAGCCAAATTTTTTTTACGTCTATTGGTACTTGATCTTCCCAAGATAATTTAAGAATCCATAGCTTTTGAAGCAATATTTTTAGCTTTATTGTGCATGCACTGAGCAAGCCCAGTGGGTCAAATATTTTGCATGTATTGGACAAAATTACCCGCATTGTTATGGCACAGCTATTTTTGTCCAATTTCACTGAAAATTGTAAGGTATCATGATCAGGAAACCAAATTAAGCCCAATACGCTGGCTTGTTTATTTAAGTCTAATGACCGAGTTGAAGTACAGTCATCTTCGAAAATTTGTGGACAATTTGTTCTAAATTTGTGAATAGGGAAGCAAGCTGAGGCAAGCTTTTCTTTAACTAACTCGTAAATGTGCCTCAGGTTGCTTTCACTTTCAGCGCCACTAAGGAAATCATCGTAATAAAAATCATGTTTTATTATTTCGGACACTATTTTGTCGGGACATTCATTTGCCAACTGTACAAGACACCTAGCGCTTAAGAAAGGCGCTGAGCTGGTCCCATACGTCACCGTATTTAGCCTAAGTACATCAAGCGGTTTGGTTTTATCGTCCCTCCAAAGGATTAATTGCAGATGGCGCTGCGATTCGTCCAAGAAAATCTGCCGGTACATTTTTTGTATGTCCCCGGACAAAACATATTTATGTTGTCGAAACCTGATAAGAATGTCAAATAATTCATCCTGTATAACGGGTCCTATATATTGAATGTCATTAAGTGACTTTTGTGAGCTAGATTTAGCACTACAGTCAAAAACTACCCTCAATTTTGTAGTTTCGCTGTCACGAATAATTGCGTGGTGGGGAGCGTAATAACCGAAGTCAGGTTTATCAATTTTACTCAAGTGACCCAGTTCTTCGTACTCCTTGATAAAGTCGCAATATTGTTTTTTAAGAACTGGATTTTTATTTAATCTAGTTTCTAAGTTTAAGAATCGTTTTTTAGCCATATTAAAACTATCGCCAAGTGCGGTTTCCGGATTTTCACGTAACGGCATTTTAACTAAGAATCGACCGTTATCTAAACGGCGCGTGTTATCTAAAAAGTGTTGTTCGCAAATATTATCGCTCTCGCTTTTAGTGACGTTCGGTAATGAAATTTCTTCAAGCTCCCAAAACCGTGTGAGATCTTGTGAGATTTGTTTCGTAAAGCAACAACGCACAATCTCGTCCTCATCCGAATCAACGTCACTTACGGGCCCCGCGACCAACCAGCCTAGTTTTGAAGATTGAAGAACCGGCTTATTTGGTCCGAGTTCGATTTTATCTGACGTCGTGATACTAAAGAAAAATTCAGCACTTAGTAGCAGATCCACTTCAGAAGGACGATAAAAACCAGGATCCGCCAGCTGTATATCCGCAGGTATGTTTAATTTTGAGGTATCTACATAATTGTTAGGTAGGCTATCTATAAGATGCTCCACGACGAAACAACGAATATTAACTTCATAAGGACTCGTTAACGAACTTACAGTGAGCTCACATCGATCTGAGACATTAAATGATAATTTATTTAAGCCGTACACGCAAGCCGGTTTTTTGTTATTGTTAGAGAATCCTAACTTATTTTTCATGCGTTCAGTTAAGAAACATCTCTGCGAACCAGGATCTAACATAGCTCGAACAATGTGAGATTTGTTATTTTTAACGTTCGTTATTTTAACTAAAGCTGTGCATAACAATACCTCCCGATCCGCTATCGCGTTCGCGGCGCACGCGCTGGCCGCGCTAATGACGGGCGCCGGGCCAGCTGTTTTATTATTAGCCTGTAAGGATAATGATTGATTATAATTATGTAATAATGTGTTATGTTTTTCCTTACAGACCTGACACGAACCGAGGCGGCATTGTTCGACGTTATGACCACGCCTCAAGCAGTTCAAGCAAAGATGTAACTTCAAGGCTTCGCTTGACCTACTTTCGACGTTCATGTCCTTGAACTTGACACACTCCGAGATCCTATGCGCGCCGTGGCACACCGGACACGTTGGCGGCGGCGGCGCCTTACTAGAGTTTGTTTGTTGTTTGCGGGATGCAGTTGCAGCAGCGACAAACGCCTTAGTAGCCTTAGGCTGTAGGTATTTATTTTCGGCTGGTTTATCGCTCCTGCAAGCTACCATTGTTTCAAGTACATCGGCCCGAGTGCGCAAGAATTTCAAGAACTCGGATAATGCAGGCAAGTCTGTTAAGTTAGCCTTATATTCTTCCCACTTTCTTGACGTAGTGGGATCGAGTTTACTTGCGACTAAGTAGATGATTACGTCATCCCATGAATCAGTCGGGCGGCCTAAAGATTTAAGGGCGCTTAGGTTTTTTGTAATGTGATCAATAAGAAATCGAATTGACCGATGAGATTCTCGAGTCTGCGGATCTATGTTAAATAATGCCTTCATGTGATTATTTATAAGCAGATTTTTATTATCAAATCGTTCGCACAGTAATTTCCATGCCGTTTTGTAGTTTTTAGCTGTAAATTCAAGTGATTTTATTACGACACTGGCACTGCCCTCTAACGAGGAGCGTAAATAATGATATTTATTTATGTCAGGAATGGACTCGTTCACATGGATCATGGCGTCGAAGGTGTCGCGAAACTCCAACCATTTTAAGTAGTTTCCGTCAAAAGACGGGAGAGAAATGGTCGGTAAACGAATTTTACTAACAGGGCCCGTCTCGAAAGTCGATTGGGCTGTTCGTGCACCCTCGGAACCACGGTCATCATTGTTTGTATGAGAGTCAATTATCTCTTGCGTGGCTGAGATGAGAGAAATGAACTGCGTTTCCATGGCGTCCCTTTCTTCCATCTGATCATCTAACTCATCACTTTTCATTTCAATTTGTGTTTGAATCGAGTCAAATTCCGAAAATAAAGTTTGTAATCTAGCCAATCGAAGACTTAATTCTTTAATTTGTAATGAAGTTATGTTTGAACGATCCATTTTTTGTATATTAGAAAGATAATCCTTATATTTTGTTACACGACCCTTATAGGTGCCTCTTTGACGTATTAATTCTTTTAAAGTTTCCTCTGACATTTTAAGTTATTTATCTAAACTAAAAACACTAATTTAATCAAGGGCAAATAAATAATTAGATAGAATAACTTGTGCACTCAAACCCAATTAAAAGTCTTGACAACTGGTCCACCGGCACGTTGATTTGCAGCGAAGAAGGTAACGTGACGTGCACGTCAAGCTATGACGCGCCGCGTACGCCGTGCACGACAACACTCACAGCTTGGCACAGGAATGAGCGCAGAACTCTCGTAATCACTGGAATGCACGGTTAGGACCGTTTGAGTTTAAAGAACACACTATTTTGCTGATTTAGGGAATAATCTAAATTATCTAAAAGATTGAAAATATATATTTTTTAACGTATCTCTTGTTATACTAGATTTAAGGTACTGAGAATTGTATATAGCAAATAATGTGTAGTTATTTTATTACCTTAATCAAGGTAGCTACCTAAAGCAAGATATGAAATGAAGAAGAAATATAAGATTTTGTAAGATAAATGCAGTTGCTATGCAAAGCTGATGCAACACAAAATGGACGCTCGCTTATCGCACTGAGTAGATACACCTATTTAATGCTCGCAATTTACGTAGTTCATGAATGCAAGTAGGCTTTTCTTAACTTTATGCACAGTAACGAATAAGCAGCGATTTTGATAGCTATAGCACTGATTAATTATTATTTTATCACGAATTATGAGCACTTCAAGGTCTAGACAAAAGCTGAGGGCTGAGCACTATATTCACACAAATTAAGGGGAATGGATCACAGGTGTTAAGGAAAATATAGGATGGGCTACTTTCCTGTATAATTGCGATGACGATCACTGGATGCAGGTGCAACTGTTGCAATCCGTCTGGAATATTCCGCTCGCCCGTCGATCTCCCTTTAGATTATGGTACGTGGACATTGGTACAGTCCAGTCACGGTCGCCATTTGTCGGAGCTGTTATTGACGAACAGCTCAGCTGAGGGGTTGACTCTTCAAGAAAACTCCTGCTTCACGTTTACTTAGTTTAATTTCGTATTTTACAAGGATTTAGGTATGTATGAGGCGGTAGTTGAGAGCCGTGTGTGGTTTGCGCGGTGAGTGGTCGCCGCGCTCGTGACGTCATACTCCGCAGTCCTCACCCCTCCAGAACTGGTTTGACCGCTGATGCGTTAACACTGCTTATAGACACGTTTTAGGAACTTTCAGGCACTCCGTACTTGGAGGATTTAACAACTGGAGTGGCCTTTAAGAGCTTACCCCTCTGTCGAAAAGCTTGGCCAATGGTCATATGTATTGTATGGGCTGACGTTTATCTGATATGGCTATTTTTACGTTATGTACAAATAACCCTACATTCGACATGCCCCTCCCCCGCAAAAATTGGCAGACTGTTTTGTTCAGAAAATTACAGACAAGGCGTTTCCAGTTCCCAAATCCTCCAAGACTATATGATAAGTAATACGTATATTACTTGTAACTATATTACGTTTTGTGTGCTTGGTTTAATTAAAAATAATGTGGACATGACTCCAAAATTAATCAAATATGTAATCATTTAATTAATTTCTTAATTGACTTAAATTTTAATTCCTAGTCAATAAATACAAAACTTTGTTAAAGTATAGATTTATTAAAGAAATAATCAGTATTTTTTTCCAAATTTTCTGCAGTCAGTCTATTTCTTTTTACATCAAAAATATACTTAAGTGCTGAAAAACTCCGCTCGCACTCCACTGATGTTAATGGGGCAAACTTAAGTAGTTTTATAGGAATATTATTATTCCAGTATAATTCAGAGTTTATTTTCTGTTCTTTGTTTAGTTTATCCCGATTTTGAGGTTATCGCCCACAACTTAGAACAGAAAATAAACTACTTACTTTATTTGGTTTAATTTAAAATTGTACAGAGCAAACTACATTTTTTAAGGGCTAGTAAAGTCTATAAGTTGTTTGTTAATATAGTCTTCATCCTTCAACATAAATTTAGGTAAAATTCATGAAAATGGCTAACAAAGTCATGGGACATGACTTTTTCGGCCCAACAACTTTTTGTGAAAACGCCCAAGTTGAGTATTCTAATTTGGACTCATATAAGACCCGAATGAATACTAACTGATATAATTATCTACCTTCTTTTTTCACCAAAAAGCCATTTCATATTATATTTATGACAAATGCACGGTTCGTGCGTTTCTAAACGTTTCTAATATGGTTGACCGAATCCTGCTGCTTGACACAAGTTTCGGCTCTAACTTACTAAGTTAGTCCAACCAATGCTAAGACCCATACCAGGAAGCATAGAGTTTACCGAGGCATATGATTCACTTCCTAACACTGAACTGTACCCCTAGTGTAAATAATTTCGATTTCGAAACGTGACGTACGCGGGCGCCACGGTGAGCAGGTGCGCGGTGCGCGATCTCGTGCAGCGCGTGGGCCTTGCCGCCGCACACCAGCCGGCACAGCGCCGCGTGCTCCACCACGCCATGCCGGCTGCAGCTGTAGGGGGAGTGGCTCACCGGTGGGCGCCACGGTGAGCAGGTGCGCGGCGCGCGCGATCTCGTGCAGCGCGTGGGCCTTGCCGCCGCACACCAGCCGGCACAGCGCCGCGTGCTCCACCAGCGCCATGCGCAGGCGCCACGCGAGGGCGGCGCCGCTGCGGGCGCCCACTAGCGTCACCGAGTCGGAGAAACCGCTCGCTGTAACGAACAAAAAACGGTAACAACTCATAAGCATTGGCGGTTGTAACCGCGGCGAAACACCGCAGTCGGACCGCAACTTTTATTTTGTTATGCAACCGCATGAGATACGCACTTAACCGTCAACGCCGCGCTACCATGGGGGCGAATTGAGGGTAGAGTAAATTCAATTTATATCTGCGTCTGTCCTTAACTGCATAAACTATAAAACTGCAAAATGCTTTAAAACGAATGATACATTTCATTCAGACCGGTAGATACAACAGATCTCTGATCTTTTTACAGGTTTTATATTTTTCACAAGTTTGCCCTAAATAATAAATTAAACTTTTTATTTTCTCGGAATATGAAGTCAACTTCACATCCTCGTTATGATTACTAAGTATTCTGTGTTCGCACTTGCTCATACAAAACACAAGCATGCAGATACACACTTTGCACCTTCAAACAGGCACGAAACACGGTGTCTTTGAGCGCCCGGACAATATCCCTCTGCATTGAAATGCTATGCAGTGACAACCCTAATTTGGATGCAAGCCGCGGGTTTCGGCGAAATAAGTCATTTTCTCCGAGGGGACATGACAGACGCAAATAAATTTATCTCAACCAAGGAAGGTTATATTAAGTAAGATGTTAAGAGCGTTAACGCTTGAGAATATTTAATTGGTTCTCGTAAAACAAGGAGGCAGATTTGACTCTCCTAAATAAAAATTCGAGATACTGATCATTATGGTTATTCTTTTAAAGTTTTTATGGTAAATTTAGATCAAACCTAGAGCTCAAAGTGTAAAATATTATGTAATAAAATGTACATGCAAACAGCATTTAGCATACATTTTGTTAAAAGGAATAGCGGGAGAAAATTTCTAATGCATTCTAAGACCTTATTATAATCTCTGTTAGATTGAATGCAAGTGCTGGAGATGTGTTGAAAGGGCATCAGTTTATAAAGCTAATGGATGGCCTAGTTCAAGTTATTGCACCGACCGATCGATGCTAGTTTGGAAGTTCAACACTAGTGCGGTAAAGTAGCTCCATATGTACTGTAAAATAAGTAACAATATATATTTGACCATTGTGACACATGTGTACCTATATATTTGACCATTTTGATGTTGACTGTAACGACTGAAACTGTAGCCTCGGTTATCACTATCAGTATTGTCATTTACTATGCGTCCGCTGTAAAAGAAAATTAAAGGTACTAAAGGCGCTAATAAGGTCTAATAGTAGTAATAATACTCATACCTATTACATTTTTATAAAAACAAACACATTTGAAAAAGTAATCGATAAAGCAGTTAAACATCGATAGATTATTAATATGTTGTAACATGACATCGCTATTTTTGTTCGCACATAGACAATTTACGCACACACTTGCATTTCATTTTTGGTCACACTTTTGAAGTTTGACAGTCGTTCTATACTATCCTATTTCTATGACAGGTCCACATCCCTAAAAACATGCCAAAATGCACACACAAAGTTTACCCATCACCAAAATGGCTGCGGTTTGAAGAACAGACGTTGGGGCCTCGATGGCAGCACACTAATAATATTAGACTAATACCGTTCGAGAAATGAGCCCAAGGTATACTCTGGCATTATCAATAAAAAAAGGCGACAAATTTAAAAATGTAGGCGCCAAGGTTGATCTCTCATAGAAAATTGAATTTTGCACCTTTTTCTACTGACAAGTTGGATGCGCTTGAGTGTAGTTTTTATCATTGATAAAATTGTTCGTTATTCAATATTTCTAGTAAAAGGAGAAGGACAATGAAACATGCGTACTAAATTGAATATATTTAATTAATAGGAAACACTGCATGTTTTAAACATCGGTAATTACTGTAATTAGTTAAATACATATATCTTTAGCATTAATATTGAATAAAGCATAGTATCCGCGTGGTCGACACGACATGACGACGTCAACAAAACCCTTAAAATACGCGTGTATGTCCTGCTTGTCCAAATGATAGCAAACAAAGACTTCTGGCAATGGATGAAAAATGCAACCACGTCGCTAAGATGGAGTTGTGACTTCATGACATGCCGATTTTGCACACGCCCATTCTCATTTATTGGGTTTGGGTTGAGCCAATGACCGCTCAGCCCGAGTCGTAAATGTGTGTAGGTATCATGAAATCATAGTTAAGTCCATGGTATTTTAGGTCCATGCTTCTGGCCTGATGTCTAGAGCTTGTAGGCCTGCCGCATTACGAGATCGAAGTAACAGTCGTCCTCCATGGACACGCTACGACGAAATGTTGTATCTTCATTTGTCACAGACTACGGGGCCAAATCGAACGCTGGAAATACGAAAAGTTGTATTCAGAAGATACGGCGGTTGATTATATCTTGGAATAATAGGCCAATTCGAACGTACACTGATATCACGACATCTAACTGATTTCATTCAGTTATCGTGCATTCCACTTCAACTTGTCCGTACATGTATTGGCGCGGGCAATAAGTAGATAAGATGATTCGAATATCATTTCGATGTCAGTGTACGTTTTAATTGGCCTGTTAGTGTTACAAATGCAAATAATTTATGCATTTGTGAATTCAATACTTTCAATGACATTTAACATCATTTCGATTTTGGTCACATTTTGGTATTACGCTGTACATTGTAGATCTGTGGATAATAGGGCGTTTGTCAACCCTTTTAGCTCTGCGAGAGTTTAAGAAAGCTTCTCCTTCATTTGCCATGCACTAGCGGACTAGGTGACCTTTGCCATATCGCTCTCCTGCTCTTAGCCATTTCTGCCAATATAGCTACGTTGTTTACGTTCGTCCATTTTTAATGTTGTCAAGCCAGTCGATCCTTCTTCATCCCCCTCTTGCCATCTATTTTTCTTTCCAATATTAATTGTAGTACTTGTAGTGTCCACTAGTGGGTCTGAGATAAAAAAATACACTCCGTCTGATGACAAATTCTGTTTATTTGTTATCATCAGGAATTTACTTACAATTTGACAAATGGCTTTTTCAATGAATCTTTTATTTATCGTAAGTAAATAGAAATTTATGTTCTTTCATATTTGTTAACATTTCGTTATACATAGTTATTTTTTTGAAGCCAGATTGCATAAATAGTTGCCTTAACTATATTTTAGCTACTTTACTTTGATTTGATATACTGTTAAAGTGTTCATATCTTGTGAAATTTACTGCTGCTTTATTTATTTCTTCATATAAATACTAATACCTATATCTACTCACAAGATCTTGATCATAATATTTGATATTTCTGTATATGTTTCCATCCATATTTTCCTTTTTTCACCGTGACTAAAACCTCCAACTTTTTATTCATTCTTTTAAGCACTTCCATATTCGTAACTCTATGAACTCTATCGGTCCAGATTTTTAGCAAGCACCTATACAGCCAGATTTTAAATGCATCTATTGTCTTTTCCATTGCTTACGCAGAAGCTAATGCAGTAAATTAAATAATCCTACTAACTCTACTCGTTTATTATCTTTATTTTTCGCTATTTCTTCCTGTTTTTATAAACCAGATATTAAAGTGGCATAGTTCAACCGTTTCAATTTGAAACATTCTCTTTAAATTCATAAAGCGTTTTCCTACTATAAAAGCTAGCCATTTCACATAAAATGCTCATAAAACCACTCCTATGAGAGATATTTAATCCAGAGTGTCTTAAGTTTATTATGAAGTTAAAAATATTCGCGCTTGACTTTCAGACGTTGTATGAAATGAGTTATGACTGTGATCTCCGCTAGTGGGGTTGGAGTGTCCATTTTATGATGAAAGTTTACGATAATTTGCTTATTATTAAATCACTGTTTACGCCATTGTGTACTTTAACCCATTAGTACCATTGTATTAACTAAGAGCCGATTTTTCAATCCCCATCATAAACAGAGACGAGTTTGTGGGCCTTTGAATGCCACGTCGACCAGGCATTGGTCTATTGTGACAGCCCTTTAAAGTTCATTACTGATGCCCGTTGAATCCAGGAAATTCCAGATTCTTTGGGCCGTAATGTTCTGTACCTCATAGGGTTGCAATACGTGCCGCCCTAGGTGGGTACTTCTTTTTGACATTAGTGGTCCACAGGAGCAGAGAATGTGCATTGCAGTCTCCTCTGACTCATGGCAGAACCTGCATGTCGCAAATACCGGACTTATTGCCAGCAGGAGGAAGCTGCGGGCGCTCAAAACAGATTTGCCAGAAAAAATAATATTTGAAAACTTTAATAATCCAACATATGCTCCCAGGTCGAAGGCTGAAAAAAATAGTCAGAGTCGGGTCCTTACGATGCCACTTGCAGAATATCGTCTTGAATAAATAGTACGGACTACGGAACCTTTGACCTGGAATTTGTATTCTTAAACGCCATTTTTTACGGCAGCGCGTCGGAATAGAATGCAAGCGCAAACAAGGGAAGCCTGGAAAATATTAAATTACGCTTAGGAGGTTGTGTTTTTCAGGTCGCGATTCATGGAAAAGATTTAGTCACAGATTACTTAAATTGGACGACAAGTAATTTACACTCGAGAGCAGATATAATGGGAGTTTTATATTAAATACACAAAATATTGAAAACGTTAAACGATACCGTGTCTTATCTTGATATCGTATAAATCTTTCGTTTAAGGCGCAACTTATACAGGTCATGTGCCGCGCCGCACCGCTTGTCAACTTAGTACATTTTGTATGAAACCGTTTTGAAGCGGCATCATACCTACGCCACGCCTTCACCTTTACGCCGTCTCTGTATAATTCGCACCTAAGGTTTAGGACGGAATATTTACAGTTGTGTAATTTCTGTCAAACGCTGAATTCAACTTTGCAAAATTTCGCTTATATCTACGGACAAGGAATTTGATTTTTGTGACATTTTGTAACTTGTCACATGAACAATAGAATGTATCATATCATATGACATATGAGATCCCTAGAGGCTTTCATATTGATTGTCACTGTGACAAGGAACGAAGTGGTATAAAAATCAAAACCTTCACCATACAAAATTAAATGTGTTTATATAATCGAATTTGTAATTATGATAAGGTTCGACCACTGGACTAAATAGAATTCCTAGACATTATTACACAAATTGACTAAGTCCCACAGTAAGCTCAATAAGGCTTGTGTTGAGGGTACTTAGACAACGATATATATAATATATAAATATTTATAAATACTTAAATACATAGAAAACACCCATGACTCAGGAACAAATATCAAGCAACGACGAAAAATACATTTCGTTTTTCTTTCAGTTTAGATATTGAGGTAGGTCATATTAAAAATACGTTCACAAAGTTTCTAAGAATTATAAAAAAAGGGTCCAAGTCACCTTCGTACCTCGTTAGTAGACGACAATAAAAACAATCGGCCATTAAACGTAACCAAATAAATCTAACCGGTGCTTACGATCCATCACATTGACAACCGGCCGCTAATTTACTGCGGGGACCCTTAATTACTTTTAGAACAGGTTGATCGGTCATATTTGGTGTTTATTGGTTGTGATCGAAAGGGTTAAGAGGAAAAGGCACTACCGATTATTTATACAAACGTAGTCCTCGTTTTCCTTTTTTTATATATACTATGTCGGTGGCAAACAAGCATAGATTAGATAGATTAGATTCATTTATTTCTTATTGGAAATGTACATTATATTTTACATGTCAAAATAAAATGCATTCACAAAAAGATCGTCACAACATAATAACAACAATAATAATAATAGCTACGAATCGGAATAAAATAAAACAGTAAACAAATTAAAATAAAAAAATATAAAAACACTTTCTATAAATAGAAATATTTGTCAAAATTATTAAGAAAATAAAAATAAAAAAATACAGCTAGGACAACCTAGGTAATGTCAAAATGTCAAAAATTTTAATAATACAATAATAGGGACAAAAAAAGAATAGAGCAATGTCAAAATTTACTAATTAATAATTTATAAATATAAATAATATTAAAAATCAAATAATTGGCATTTTATTCTTTATATTCTTTGACAGAATACAGCGTTTTGGTCAATAAAAGTTCCTTCAATCGGCGACCAAATAATTCGTCCGATGATTCATTTTTGAGAGTGGCGGGTAGACGTTCATAAAACGCCGGGCCTATTACGCGTGGGTTTTTGTCGAGCAGCGCGAGGCGCCGCGGCACGGACTGTAATCGGCCGGTCTGGCGGGTTATTCTGCCAGGCATGTTTACACGTTTGAATAAATGGATATTGCGGCGTGTGAACATAATAATTTCATAAACATAGAGAGAGTAGTGCGTCATTATGTTATATTTCTTAAAGAGCTGTCGACACGGGTGTCTGGGATGTACACCTGCTAATATACGTAAGGCTTTTTTTTGTAATATAAACACCCTATCTGATTCTGTGCAATTTCCGTATAAAATAATACCGTACAACATGAGCGATTGAAAATAGGAGTAGTAAATTTGGAGCAGCGTACGTTTTGAAATAATTGGCTTTAGTTTTCGCATCGCGAATATAGCACTACTAAGCCTTTCGCATAAGTTGTTAATGTGTTCTTTCCATTTTAGTTTTGCGTCAACGGTAAATCCAAGGAATTTGCACGAATCACAGCTTGGAATTTGAGTATGTATTTGTGGAATATTCACCAAAGGACTGGCTGAAAAAAACATTATATGGGATTTTGTGACGTTGAGGATGAGGCCGTTTGCCGAGAACCACTCACGAAGTTGGCTGCACGTATTCGCTAATTTTTCCTCGAGCTGCGAGTACGTATGCGCCTTCACTACCACGGTGGTGTCATCAGCAAACAATACCATCGAGCCTTCAGCAACAGAGGAAGGCAGATCGTTAATAAATATTAAGAACAGGGTATTTCCGAGCGCGGAGCCTTGAGGTATGCCCTGTTCCAGTGTACCTGCATCGGATTTAACATTTTTGCCCTTGATTTTGACCTCGACTGTCTGCCGTCTATTTTTAAGGAACGTCTTAAATAATTTGTGGGTGTTATCAGCGATTCCATAGTATCCTATCTTTTCTAACAGTAGGTCATGATTTATAACGTCGAAGGCTTTGGACAAGTCGCAGAATACCCCTGCCGGTTTGTACTTATCGTCTAACGCCGTTGCTACGCAATCATATACTTCGTATGCAGCTGTTGTGGTGGACCTATTTTTTCTATATGCAAATTGTTTGTCCGTCAGTAGGTCATTTGTCTCTAAGTGATGCATTAAACTATTTGATATAATTGATTCAACTAATTTAGAGATGTTGGGGACTATAGTGATAGGTCTGTAATTGTCCACAGCAGTTTTTTCACCTTTTCCCTTATAAACAGGACATACTCGAGTGCTTTTCAGTACGTCCGGGTACTCACCGCACGAGAACACGGTGTTAATGAGTTCTACTAGTAGCCCTGCGACGACTGGCCAGATGCACTCGAGTATGTTAAGGGAAATATCATAAATATCTAGCGTCCGGCGTGTTTTTACCATGGACCTCAGACTGCGGTTTAGGTCTGTGAGTGTGATTTTAGGCAGAATGAAAGTTGGTACGTTTTTATTTATTAGATGATGCCTAACGTGCTTCACAGAGTCTGGCTTGTTTATATTTAATTTATATTTTGATGTTACCGTTAGAAAGTGACGATTTAATACTTCCGGTACTTGGCTGGATGGCAAGTCGTGTCCTTTTTCATCTCTGAGTGATATAGTATGTCGTGACGGTTTTGCAGACGACTCCTCGTTCACTATACGCCACATCTCCTTCGACGGGTTTTTACTATTTGCTATACGGTTTCCAAAGTATTCTCGGCGGGCGGTCAAAGTTTCCGACCTAATGCGATCTGCTTGGTAGCTGATGCACTCCGCGAGATTTTCCATATTTGGGTACTGTCGTTTTATTACTGTCAAGTCATTGTAATTAGTAATCAATTTAGAAAGACTTTCCGTAATCCATGGTGCATGTTTGGTTTTTTTAACTAAAATATTTTTCATCGGAAAGTGAATGTCAATGTAGTACATTAAAATATTAAATAATTTGTCAAATTTATCATTAATAGAAATTACGTCATCGAATACAAAATTCCAATTATAATTCTCAATGTCAATATAAAAAGTAATTAATGATTCGTCAGTAAATAGTCTTTTTTGGATGAAACTGTTTGGTTCGAGTGTTTGTCGGGGTGGAGTAGGGAGGGTGAATACCTGTGCGTTATGGTCGCTGATGGGGGTATCTAGCGGCCTGGCTTCAATGCCCAGGTACTCGCGCGGCACCAGCCCGCAGTCGATACAGGTTGAGCTGTGCGCGGACACACGGGTTGGAAACTCGACACAGTTTTTACACCCATACATTTGTAAGATTTCGTTTACCCGCCGCCTCGATACGTTCTCTGACATGAAATCGACGTTTTGGTCGCCGACTAGAATGAAACTTTTATTCTCGTTTATTAATCTATCTAATAATAATTCTAGCTTATCTAAGTAAATTTCAAAGTCGCCGTTTCCGCTTCTGTACAATACAATTACTATTAGACCTATTTTACAAATTTCAATTGCAGTGAACTCAATATGAAATTCGATGGCCAGGCTCTGTAGGTCGTTTCGTTGGCGGTACTCAATATCGGCCCGTGTGTACAGCGCCACGCCGCCATGTTCGATATTCGTGCGACAGTAGCTATTTGCAAGCCGATAACCACATAACCTAACTCGTTCTATTTCGTATTTCTTGCACCATGTCTCGCTACAGGCCAATACATCGGGTTTTTCGGAGTTATTTAACAAGTCTAGTAACCCAGTTTTGCCGCAAATTGATCTGACGTTTTGGTGAACGATTTTAAAGCAAGAAGATTTCGCTAGGGTGGTGGTCGGTTGCCGCTGCTCACTAGAAAGTTTTTTGGCTCGACCGTATTGAAGTGCCTGATGGACACGCCAGCCGGCCAGTGTTTGTTGCTACGAACCACACCTACTTTATCCGCCGGCACATCGATCTTGAAAGACGAGTAATGACCTCTCGTGACCTTCAGCTTTTCGCACCTATCTACCTGGACTCCGATACTGGTTTTGATGTGAAGAACGACGTCGTGGCAGCTGGTTTCTACGTTCAGGTTGAAAATGTGCAGGCTGACAGACCGTGGCGTAGCCGCCCGCAGGCCTCCGCACCGCTCCGCCGGAGCCACGACCATCGGTATGGGAGGTATCAGTGAAGCGCACGCAACATCACAAGGTGCCTGTGGAGCGCACGCAGCATCACAAGGTGCCAGTGGGGCCGACACAGCGGGAGGTGCATGTGGGGCGAATGCAGTAGACGGTGTACCTGCAACGACAGAACCTGGCTCCTTCTGCACTCCCGCAATAAACCCAGCACACATAGCTCGTTCAGGAGGAACTACATCCTTAGCAACGGATTTCCAAATGTGAGGATGGGTGACAGCTGGTTGTGATCCTGTACTGACAGGTGGCACAGAGAATTTACCGTCTGGTGATGACGATGATTGAGACAAGAGCACCTCCGACTGCAGTTTACGACGGGTACGGGTCCGGAGCCGCTGCATTTCCACTGGCATTTGATCTGTGGGACCTGTAGGTGTCTTGTAAGATACGTCATGCTTTGATGGAGAAGTGTGCTCTTTGGTTGGTTCTTGTGTTTTATGTACAGTTTCATCGATGAAATTTAGTGCTTCTGGACCAGAGTCATTAAGTTGTGGTGTCTTTGCTTGTTGTATTTCAAGGTCAGTTTGATTGTGCTTTAGTATTTGTAATATCCGTGAGTGTATTTCCCTCTGTCTTACAAGTTCTTGTTGATGGCATTGAATTAAATCATATGTGTTATCCATTTTTTGTTTCATTTCCAGAATAGTACTTTGTAAATTCAAAATAACGTCCGTCAACTTTCCGTCACAACACTTTTCTTTAAGTTTGGCTTTTGTTGGTGGCATTTTTATCACTTGTATTGGTCACAGAGTCACTTTATCACTCATATAAAATAAAATAATTTGTTTATGTCAACGAAACTATGCACTAAAATAATTATAATAAATAAAATTTAACGGAGCAGTTTAAATTTGCTGCTATAGATGACAGTGGCGCCACCATACTTACATACGACCGGCCTGATGGTAAGCAGTATCCGTAGCCTATGTACGCCGGCAACTCCAGAGGAGTTACATGCGCGTTGCCGACCCTAACCCCCTCCCACCCCTCGTTGAGCTCACCGGTAGGAACACAACACTATGAGTAGGGTCTCGAGTACGTCCCCAGTTGGGCTCTGCTCTAGATCTGGAATGACATCCGCTGTGCTGTGCCCGACCACACTAAGCGAGATGACATTCACAGTGCCCACACCTCTCTTTTGGACATAGTTTAAGGAAATACACTTGTAATGAGTATTTTCGCGAACAGAAGAATATATTTCTAGCCTGCTCGAGTAAAAGTCATAAATAACCACTAGTTTGCGGTATATATATCCCACTGTTGGGCACAGGCTTCTTCTCATGCGCGAGAGGGCTTAGGCTTAGTCCCTCAGTCACTGAAGATAAATATCAAATGATTTACGTACCTAACAAAAATAAAAAAAAAACCTAAGATTGAGTTTCTCGCAATTACAATATAAGCAATTAAAATTCACATTAGCCGGGACATAACCGCAGTCATTCAGACAAAGTGGCCACGCAGCACTAATCTATATGCTAATGGGAGCTTCATCGGCCAAAATCGGCCTTACTTATTTTGTGTCGTGGTAAAATGACGCGCGCGAAATTTCAGATTTTGAGTTACGGCGCTTTAGCATCGACTATAGTGAGACGGACCTGACTGATATAATACGACAAAACGATTTGATAATTATCGTTACTAAGAGAAACATACGCTCAGGGCCAAGAAGATAATCGTTGTGTGGAACGACAGTTCAATAAAAGAATCCGTTATCTCAGCAAGGCGTATATTTACGTAGTCTCCGGCACAATTAACTAATTTTACATAAAATCACAATGTTTGGCTTTTACAAAGTGACAACTCGATCTGTCCTCGTTCGTAACCTCACTCGTTCTGCCTCCCAACCGTACCGCCAGTTGCCGCCATCTTGCCTGCTCGCCCGCGTTACGATTCCAGGTGGCGCGACCAATTGGGAGCCAGCGCGAGAAGTCGAATACTCACTTCCGTTACTTATTAAATGAATATATTTTGATAAACAGTCTTCACACTGTTTATCAAAATATACAGAAAATTAAATTACATATTTTAATAATTAATTATAACTATGAAATGCTAACAATCGGCCTTTCCTGACTTTTTATCGTCTCGATAAAATGCTAATTAACCATGACTCAATCACAGCAGTTAGAATTTACAATAATAAGGTTGATTTTTCTAATTTTAATATGTTCAAAAATCAGGATCGACTTGCTTTTCATACTTATTCTACTATGTTATATTTGTAACATATTTATCTATCAATAACACTATTTAACAATATTAATGCAATCATTTTAAATATGAATACTGGACATTTTCGAAACACATAATACATACAAATCGCAGTACTGGAGCCCCCTTCATGTCTCCCATACTGCCTCATATCATCTTATCACAATATGGAGCCCCTTCATGTCTCCAATATTGCCTCATATAAATTAATTACAGTACTGGAGCCCCTTCATGTCTCCAATACTGCCTCATATCATCTTATCACAATATGGAGCCCCTTCATGTCTCCAATATTGCCTCATATAAATTAATTACAGTACTGGAGCCCCTTCATGTCTCCAATACTGCCTCATATGACCTTATTACAATATGGAGCCCCTTCATGTCTCCAATATTGCCTCATATAAATTAATGACAGTACTGGAACCCCTTCATGTTTCCAATACTGCGTCATGTAACTAATCACAATAGTGGAGCCCCTCCATGTCTCCAATACTATCTATACAATTAAGTTAATTTTAAGTGTTTTAACAAGTCTCCAATAATATGTACTCATTCATCATAGTCAATCATAACTTTAATAAATCGTAATAATCTCTATCATAAGACATCATAACTTATCGTACATTTTACTAATATAGTCATATCATTGATAATTGTATAAGTACATAATACTTCATTCGCTCCGGTGCGAGTAATTTTATATTATACTTTCTCGCCAATCAAAAGTTACAACTCATCATTTTCACTGCTAGAATCAATATCATTACTCCTATCGAATACCATCCAACGATGCATTTTATCAACTGAGAAAATTCCACTAAATGGTCTATTACCCTTTTGAGAGAGTGGAGTGTCTTCAACAACGTACCTATCATTATCAAGTACTTTAACGACGCGATAAGGGCCCCGAAGTTTAGACACTAGCTTTCTACTTTGCCCACTTGATGGTATGTCCCTTTCTAACCTTACTAAATCCCCAACCTGAAAAGTGAGCTGTTTTCTACCCTTATCAAACGCTGCCTTTTGCTTTTCTTGATTTAACCGGATATGTTCAGAAATTTCACTTCGAATATTCTCTAGTGACTGATTGTGTTAATAGTCATGTATTCACGAGAGGCCTCTTCTAATAATAACTGTTGATATGCACCCGATAAGTCCAAAACACAGAAAACACTACCTCCAGACAATTCAGTAAAAATGTCCTCAGGTATTGGAAGAGGATAGTGTTCACTGTCCAGTACTTGATTTAGTGTCACTTTATAATCAACACAAACACGTATTTTTTTGTCAGCTCTTTGTGCCACCACAATTGGACTAGCCCATTTACTATGCCTTACCTTTTCTATGATACCAGCCTTTTCTAAACTTAATAATTCTTTTTCAACTTCTATTTTCTTTGAATAAGGTATAGTATAAGCTTTGTGAAAGATAGGTTCTGCTCCATGCTTAAGTTTTAGACTTGCTTTCAATTTCAAAATATGAGAAGATCTATCTTTCTCAAAAACTTTTGCATATTTCTTTTTAATATCTTGAATTAGTTTTTTCTTATCCATACCATCAAATTCAATCCGTTTAATCTCAAAATACCTCTGCCATTTCGGAAAAATAACTCTTAACCAGTTTCTACCAACTAACGGCTCAAAATATTTGTCACATTCAATCACTATTAAAAACAACTCTTTTTTTATATTTTTCACCCATAATTTCACAGCTCCTAAAACCTTTAATGGCTCCCCTGATACCGATTTTAATTTAGTATTACATTTTCTTAAATCACTTTCACCAAAATACTTCTTAAAATCCTTACAATGTATCACTGATTTACATGCTCCTGTGTCCACTTGCATCTTAAGAGAGATTCGATTTCCTAGTCACAATGGTAACCATGCCGCTTCTTCATCTCCACTGTCAATGTTTTGAATGCTTCCTAGAATGACTTCTTCTCCATCCTGGTCTTTGTCCGCATTGTCCTGCTCATCCAGCTGTCTCAGTACATTCCTTTCCCCCGCCGGCCGGAAGTGACACTTAGTAGCAATATGCCCTTGCCTTTGGCAATTGTAACAGGTCCAAGTCTTCTTAAAGCATCTGTCCGCAGTATGACTGCCCCCGCAACGGCTGCATTCTCTGGCATAATGAGGATTTTCTTCTTTTATGTTTTGTTTTCTGTTATCATTTCCCTGCATGTTGTCTCTATATTTCATTGGAGGACGTACATTTACGTGCACTGGTGTGCGACTCTGTCCTGGGACTGGCTTCTTGATTGCTGACACACTTCCTACCGGTTGAATGTTTTTGGTTTCTTTTTCTGCACTTTCATAAGCTGACGCAATTTTTACAGCTTCTGCAAATGATAAGCCATCTCCCACCGTTAACAATTTTTTTACTAAATGCTCCTGTATCAATCCCCACACCAACCTGTCCCGTAATGCCTCATCTAAGAAACTACCAAACTTGCATAAAGCCGCTTTCCCTTTTATTTCCACTACAAATTCGTTAACACTTTGGCCCTCTTTTTGTTTGCACATGTAAAACTCGTATCGGCCAGCTATTGCAGATTTATTGACAACATAATGTTTAGTAAGGGCTTCAATTAAATCTGTGTAAGTTTTCTGCGATGGTTTCTCCGGTGAAACGAGGTTTTTCAATACATTATAGGTTTCTGGCCCGATTAAGGTTATTAACATCGGAACCTTCATATCATTTTCAATACTATTTACAATGAAAAACTGCTCCATTCTTTCACTGTAATCGGCAAAGTCTTTTTCAGGATTAAAATGCTCTATATTTCCTATTAAAGCCATCTCGTCGCCAATAATAAGTCTTCTTAAATAAAAACACAATTTCCAGAAATAATGCTATTTTTACTTGCGATATCTCTTAATTCTCTTATGACAGATTACATACATTCTAGCCGGAACAGTGACAACCGGTAGGTTGCCAGTATAAAAATAGAATACATCACAGACAACATGCTGCAAAGATTTTGGGAATCGGAGACGCTAGATACTGAGAGCAAAGACACTCTGACGCCTCTAGAGAAAAGAGCTGAAGAGATTTATGAGAAAACACTAGCGAGAGATGAGGATGGAAGATTCATTGTTGGACTGCCATTCGTACGAGATACACCGATTGTGCCCGAAAATTCCCGTTCAATTGCTGTCAAAAGACTAGAATGTCTGGAGAGGAAATTAGCACACAACAGCAAATTTAAAACTGAGTATGATAACGTTATTAAAGAATACCTCACCTTAAAACACATGGAACCGGTAGGCAAGCCTGAGAAAGATGAGAAAACAGTCTACCTTCCACATCATGCTGTGGTTCGCGAGGATCGGGAAACTACGAAAGTGAGAGTAGTCTTTGACGCGTCGTGATCTAATGGAGTATCTCTCAATGATGAACTACTTGTTGGACCGACTCTGCTAGAAGAGCTAAGAGATGTCATTATGAGATGGAGACAAAACAAGATATGTTTCGTGGCAGATATCGTAAAGATGTATCGACAGATCAAGGTTCGAGAAGCAGACACTGACTATCAGAGAATTTTGTACAGATTCGATGCAAAAGAAGAGACTCAAGATTTCAGAATGCTAATTGTTACATTTGGCACAGCATCAGCACCATATTTGTATAATAACCGCATTTGGCAATACGGACATTAAAACAACTGGCCAAGAGAAAGACACATTTCCCATAGCATCTGAAATTATAGACAGGGATTTTTACATGGACGATGTACTTAAAGGATTTGATGATGTAACGTTGGCATTAGAAGCACATGAACATCTCAACAAAGTTATGAGCAAAGGTGGATTTGAGTTACAAAAGTGGGCTTCTAACAGCAGAGAATTTATGTCAGCCATACAACCTGAAAAGAGAGAGAGTTCAAATACTTTAGATATGAGTAGAAAGAGCAACATAAAGACACTAGGAATAATTTGGAATATTGATGAAGACAAACTCAAAATTACACAAAAAGAAATCAATACTGAGACTGATGTCACGAAGAGAAATGTACTCGGACAGATAGCTTCACTCTTCGATCCGTGGGGTTGGTTAGCACCAGCAATCATGACAGCAAAGATGTTCATGCAAAAGCTATGGCTGGAAAAGCTAGATTGGGACGAGGAACTACTCACAGATCTGAAAGAAGAATGGATCCAGTATCAAGAAGATTTACCTACGTTATCAGATATACAGATTGGTCGTTGGACTGGTTCTAATAGAAATTCAGTGATCGAGTTACATGGATTTTCTGACGCATGCCAGACAGGATATGGAGCAGTAGTGTACCTTCGAGCTTTACCCAAAAATGGAACACAATGTCAAGTGTCTTTAATTACAGCAAAAACAAAAGTCGCACCAGTTGTCAAACCGCTGTCTTTGCCATGCCTTGAACTATGTGGAGCTTCGCTACTTAGCAAACTCATGAAACACGTGATGAGAATTCTAAATATCGAATTGCAACAAACCTATGCGTGGGTAGACTCCAAAGTGGTTTTAGCCTGGATAAAAGGAGATCCAAACAGATGGACACCCTATGTCAAAAATCGAGTGATTCACATAAGAAATAATTTAGACACACACTGTTATACGTCAATACAAAGGATAACCCAGCAGACCCAGCTTCCAGAGGTCTATCACCCAGCAAGCTGAAACAACATCAGTTATGGTTCAATGGTCCGGAATTCTTACGTGAACCTGATTTCACCATACCCGTTGAGTCCATACCTGAAACAGAGCTAGAGAAACGCTTGTCAGTCAAATGTAAGACAACAACCATAGAAACAGACTCTGAAAAACTTACCTTACTGAAGAAATACTCGTCACTGCAAAAACTTCTGGACGTGATTTCATATTGTAGAAGATGGCTGAAGATCCTGAAAAAAGTAAAAAATGTTAGCAAACATATAACCTGTGAAGAAAAAGATGAAGCACTTACCTTGTGTTTAAAGATGTCCCAGGAGATGGAATTCCCTGAGGAGATTGATCACCTGAAAAGCGGAAAAGTAATTAAGAAAAGCAGTCGCCTACTGCAATTCACACCTTATCTGGATGACAAAGGTCTTTTATTTTATTTTTTTCCCATATAGGTATACAAGATACACTTATGTCCGTCAATGTACATTATTGTTACTTATCAGTATGTAGTAATTAACACTTATACATATTTAGTATCTACTCTTTACGTTACAATGTCACATCACAATCTTCCCACACATTTTTATCTGTTAAATAATCTGATACTTTAAAGTAGGCTTTCTTAGTTAAATTGGTTTTTATAACTCTTTTAAACATATGGTATGGTAAATCTTTTATGTAACTAGGTATTTTGTTGTAAAAATGGATCGATTGTCCTACAAATGACTTCCTAACTTTTGCCAATCGTAGCCGCCGCACTGCAAGTTTTCCTTTATTTCATGTATTACAGTTATGTATGTCACTAATTTTTGGAAGATCTTCATAATGCTTCCTGGCGTATATAATAACTTCATAAATAAAGAGCGACGGCAATGTTATAATGTTTACGTCTCTAAAAAGATCTCTTAGCGATGTGCGTGGTTTTAGATTATAAATTGCTCGCACTGCTCTTTTTGAAGAACAAATATGCTCTCCACATCTGCAGCTCTTCCCCGCACTAGGATTCCGTACGACATCAGATTATGAAAATAGCTATAATATACCAATCTTGCTGTATCTACATCTGTTATTTGTCTTATTTTTCTAACGGCATAGGCAGCAGAACTTAATTTACTACTTAAGCTAGTTAGGTGTGATCCCCATTGAAGTTTTGAATCGATAGTTAAACCTAAGAATACTGTGCTATCTGAAAACTCTAAAACATCCTGTCCGAGCATCAAGTTGGGTTTGTGACCCATTGGCTGGCGGCAAGTGGAGAAACGAACATACTTGGTCTTTTTCGGGTTCAGAAGCAAGTTGTTTGTGCTGAACCAAGTCAATGTCTTCTGCAAGACCGGTTTTATGATAGTCTCAGCTGTGTCACTGTTTCTGGGCACTTTAAATAAGAGAGACGTGTCATCAGCAAAAATAACTGTATCCGTTAAACCTTCGAGCACATATGGTAAGTCATTAATGTAGGTCAAAAATAGAAAAGGCCCCAATATAGACCCTTGCGGAACCCCCATTTCCACCAACATTTCGACTGATTTACACCCCTCAACTTCTACACACTGGGTCCTTTTAGACAGATAAGATCGAATAACATCTAAAGAACTACCTCTGACGCCATAATAGCTAAGTTTTTCCAACAATGTCGAATGGCCCACACAATCGAATGCCTTGGACAAGTCACAAAAGACACCGATAGCATCACAAGAATCATTCAAGGCATCAAATATCCGTCTCACAAGACATGCTGTAGCATCAGATGTCGACCGGCCCTTGGTAAAACCAAATTGTTGAGTGTGCATGATATTATTTGAATTGAAGTGCGATAACAGTTGGTTTAAGATAATTTTTTCAAATACTTTACTCAAAGCTGGCAAAATTGATATCGGGCGAAAGTTTGTACGTTCTTTAGGGTCTCCGGATTTTAATAGTGGAATAATTTTGCTATTTTTCATTAATTCAGGAAAAGTACCACTGTCGACACATAAATTAAAGATATGACATAAATGAGGTGCTAAGATGTCTATGGTCGTATCGAGTAATTGCACGGAGAGTCCAAAAATGTCCTTGGTTTTTTTGCGTTTTAAAGATTTGTAAGTTTTTATAAGATATGCCTCAGTTATGTGGTGAAACTTAAAAATAGGACCTTCTGTCACATATTCGTTTAAAAATAGTTTAGATTCGAAACAATTAGAATTAAGTGATCTGGTTGTGTCAGCAGGGATTTTAGAAAAAATTTTACAAATTCATTTGCAATGTCAATATTTTCTTTAAGAGTCACACCTTCAACAATTAACTCTATTTTAGTGTTCCCTACTCTTGATTTACCCAATTCTTCATTGATGGCCGCCCATGTTGTTTTGATTTTATTGCCGGAAGACTTAACCCTATTGCTTAAATACATTGACTTAGCTTGTATACAAACTTTTTTACACATTTTAGAGTATTTTTTAACAAATTCGGTTAGAGACTTAGGAGTTTTGAGATTAGGTGGAAGACTGAAGCACGCAGAGTTGAGCATGGATCGAAAGCATCCTATAATAATCACTAAAAACAACGTACTGTTACCTGTTTTGTTGGATGATGCTCACAAAAACACTCTTCACGGAGGGCCTCATTTCATGACACCATATTTGAGAAGCAAATATTGGATTATTAAAGGAGGTTCTTTAATAAGGCAGTTTTACCAGAAGTGTATAAAGTGTGCAAGATACAATGCGAAGACGAATACCCAGTTGATGGGAAACTTACCGGAAGTTCGAGTGAAACCTTCACGCCCTTTTCTTATCAGCGGTGTTGACTTTGCCGGTCCCATCACGTGCAGAATGAGTAAAGGTCGAGGAGCAAAGACATACAAGGCATATATTGCTTTATTCGTTTTTATGTCTACTAAAGCCATTCATTTGGAATTAGTCAGCGATATGACCACAGAAGCGTGTATCGCTGCCTTCAAAAGATTTGTGTCTAGACGTGGTCATTGCAAGGAACTCTGGAGTGATCATGGTACAACATTCGTTGCAGCTGAAAAAGAGTTACTGAAGATGTGGCAACAAGGACGCAACGAATTCCCAGACGACTTGCTCAAAAGTTTAGATGACAGAGGAACTCGTTGGAGATATATTCCCCCTGGAGCACCAAACTTTGGAGGACTATGGGAGGCCGGTGTAAAATCGACAAAGTATCATCTGAAAAGAATAATACAAGAAACAAGTCTAACGTTTGAAGAAATGTATACTGTCCTTTCTCAAGTAGAAGCGTGCCTTAATTCACGCTCATTGGCCCCACTAGGTGATGACTTGGATTATTTAACACCCGGACATTTTCTGGTCGGCGAACCCTTGATTTGTTTACCAGATCGCAGTAATGAGCAGAGTAATATATCCAGCTTATCGAGATGGCAGTTGACACAACACATGCTTCGAGATTTTTGGGTTAAATGGCAAAGCGAATACCTTTCTCGTTTATAATTGCGTCCTAAATGGAATACACCTAATAAGGATTTAGAAGTTGGAGAATTGGTATTAATCAAAGATGGAAGATTTCCACCAGCAAACTGGAGAGTAGGTAGAGTACTTAAAAAGTACCCTGGCACTGATGGATTGACTCGTATGTATGACATTCGCACAGCTTTCGGGATCACACAACGGCCGATAACCAAGCTGTGTCGACTTCCTAATTAGTAATCAAGGAATACTTCCTTGGCGGCGGAGGATGTTGAGATTTAAAATTGCCGCATAAGAGTACATACTGTAAATTAGTTACTGAGTTGATCGCTAGATGTCGCTTTTTAAAATTCAAACTGGATAACGATGTGTTTTCCTAAAATAATGGAGTCAAACAGTTTCCATGGTCAAGTCAGTAACCAAAAATGAAGTGACAGTGATACAGTGAAATAGTAGTAAAGTAACAGTAAAGTGAACCTTAAAGTGCAGTGTTTAAGTGCGATTTACAAAAGCCAGGTGCGAACACCGGCTCTGCATCATAAATATAATATTCCTAAAGGAGTCTAATGCCAAGTGCTACATCAAGTAAGGAGCTTCTATGGATATGTTATGTGTGCATTCTTACTCAAGGGCGGATCCACCGTTGTGGGCACGATGGGCATGCCCACAACCCTAATAGGGTGCCCTATTGATTAGCAGATTTACTTTTCGTAGAATAATCGTTTAGTAACCGTCACAATTACCCGAGAAACCCTTGGTCGAAACACGATAGTTAGAGTGATTTTTAGTATTAATTAGAAATTCGAGCATGTTAATACTCAGCTGATACTTATTTACAAGAATAATAATTATTTACTAACATTACAGGGGCCATTGTTTTTAGCTTGAGGAGTCTTAGAAACCTGAAACATTTACAAATATTAGTACAAAGTTCTAAAAATAACACCAGCTTTTAATTTTCAGGCGTAGGAGTTTTTTTAGCGTAGTTATCTGTTTAAACGGCTCCATGGACTGCAATAAATTGCTTGCGATTTCCGATACATTACTTTATACGCCGATAATATGTATGTAGTACCGCAATTGCTAAACTAACTAAACTGTTATAATTTAACTGTCACTTTATTCGAAATTAAATGTAAAAAAAACGTTACTCGAGTAAAATTTGTTTAATCGGACTGATTACTCTACCAAATGAAATTCTTAGGATACTAATGGATTACTAAGTTTTTTGCTAAATAAGAAAGTAAGGAATAAAGAAAAAAGAAGACACCAATTCAAAGACCCAAAAGATTACCTAAAGTTTTTTGCTTGATTCTCATTTTCCAAAGAATCTATCGTAAAAAAATAAACACCAAATAATCATTTTTTCCACTCAATACATAGCATAAAACTGTATTGCATGAGATTTTTCGAAAAACAATGTTTATACGTTTCCGTATTTCAAAAATTTTTGTCCTCATTTTTATTCCTCGAATTATTTAGTTGCCGTATTTTCATAGAAAACCGGCCTTGGTGAAATGTTTACAGTATTTTTTTTATTAAGAAGTTAAGAACCCTCATGTCTCAGCTTCCTATCTCTGTTATTTTCTGAGAAATAAATTTATAAAACTTTTTATAAATAATAATAAAAAAAATCCGCACTGGTTATGCGATTTACTTAAACTTTTGGTACGGTAATCTCTATGTAGATACTCTAATCTCCTTTAAATATTGTTTTATTTTTATTTAAAAAATAAATAAAAATAGACTAAACATGTTTGATAAACTAAAAATTGTTAAACATTTTTAAACCAAGTGAAACATTTTGGTGTAATGAATGTTGTTTAATTATTGTTAGGGAAATGGTAATTTGTTAAATTGAAATCTGTCAAATAAGTATATAGGGAAAATTTGATTGAAAAATGTACAGTTGGAAAAAAAATGTTGGGAAATGAAATTTGGTAAAAAAATTTTTACCCGACTGCCAAAGGGAGGATGTTTTTCGAGTTTATGTATGTCTGTTTCTTTGTGGCCTCCTGTAGCCTAAACGGCTTGATGGATTTTGATGTATGAGGTATCGTTAGATTCGTCTTGATCACGGGAGTTTTTTTGGGGGTAACTAAAAAATTATAAATAAATAAATAAATATTATAAAAAAACATAAAACCCGACTACACACTAAAAAAGAGGAAAACAAGCCCCACAAGAATATTGTTGTAGGTGGTTTGTTTTTTTTTATAATATTTTTTTTTTATTGTAAAATAGCAATATCTCGCAATCTTTCCAATAATTGTAATTGAACGGTATGTGAACCTAGACTCTACCAAACGTTAGTCGACTAAAAATTACATCTAGGTACGAATAAATCCCTTTGCAAAACGATGTTCGGCGAAACGTTGTCTGCGAATCTATAATCTACAAAAAATAGGTCGGGGAATCATTAGGTACCCCCTTATAGTCTTGTGACGTAACACTTTCACGATCTATTGAGATCGATAGGCTGATGATCGTTCATGAACGATGACGATCATGACTCATGAGTTCGTACTCCGACTCGCACTTGGCCGATTTTCGGGTGGCTGTGACCACAACCTTTTTTGAGGGCTGGATCCGCGCCTGTTCTTACTGCTAAGTTTGGGGCGAAGTTAGCGTGGTCTGAGTATACACGCGGTTCGCCCGCTGTCCCCGCGCCGACGGCGAGATTAGCAACCGCGGTTTCTGTAAGACACGCTCCGCTTAGCTTGTGCCGAGCCGAGGCCCAATCACTTTCTCGATTCAAAGCACAGAATAAATAATAGTACTACTGTAAAGAAGAGTACTGTGTAGAAGAGAAGTACAGAAATGACACTTCCTACAAAACCGAAGTTTGACAGCGATTCAGGGACGAATCATGCTGTCCCTTTCTAATGTATGGCACTATCCATTTTGGCGATTTATCGTTGTCAATATTCAAGCCATTTTCTTATCAGTGGTCGTGCACACATAGCCCGCATAGTGACGTTAAGTTGTGCCTATCCTAATAATTACTGAAGAGAGCTGAGCTGAGAATGCCTGAAAGTAGGAGTGTCGACCCGCAGCTCAAAGTCGAAAATCTAACATCGCACGATAGAAAAGCGCCACCGCTACCATGTGAATAAATATACGGGTATCCATTTGTGTCATTCACCCTTTTTTATCGTGCGTAGTAAAAGCGCTCGTGCGAAAGACATCGCGCAAATTAGACAATTTGCCGATAGATGGCGCTGACCGCCAAAATTATTAGTATAGGTACTTCTGATCAAAAGTCTTTCGACTTTATGATACGCCTACACTATACGACGCTTACGAGATAATTCAAAGTTTGTACGGAACCCTCGGCGCGCGAGTAAAACGAACTCGCGCTTCACCGGTTTTTAGGGTTCCGTAGCCAAATGGCAAAAAACGGAACCCTTATAGATTCGTCATGTCCGTCTGTCTGTCCGATTCTGTCACAGCCACTTTTTTCCGAAACTATAAAAGCTATACTGTTCAAACTTGGTAAGTAGATGTATTCTATGAACCGCATTATGATGTTCACACAAAAATAGAAAAAAAAACAATAAATTTTGGGGGTTCCCCATACTTAGAACTGAAACTCAAAAAATCTTTTTTCATCAAACTCATACGTGTGGGGTATCTATGGATAGGTCTTTAAAAATGATATTGAGGTTTCTAATATCATTTTTTTCTAAACTGAAAAGTTTGCGCGAGAGACACTTCCAAAGTGGTAAAAAGTGTGTCCCCCCCCCCCCGTAACTTCTAAAATAACAGAATGAAAAATCTAAAAAAAATATATGATATACATTGCCATGCAAACTTCCACCGAAAATTGGTTCGAACGAGATCTAGTAAGTAGTTTTTTTTTAATACGTCATAAAAATTAAAAAAAAAATTTTTTTTCATCTTACCCATACGTGTGGGGTATCTATGGATAGGTCTTCAAAAATGATATTTAAGTTTCTAATATCATTTTTTTCTAAACTGAATAGTTTGCGCGAGAGACACTTCCAAAGTGAAAAAATGTGTGTCCCCCCCCCTGTAACTTCTAAAATAACAGAATGAAAAATCTAAAAAAAATATATGATATACATTGCCATGCAAACTTCCACCGAAAATTGGTTCGAACGAGATCTAGTAAGTAGTTTTTTTTTAATACGTCATAAAAATTAAAAAAAAAAAAAATTTTTCATCAAACCCATACGTGTGGGGTATCTATGGATAGGTCTTTAAAAATGATATTTAGGTTTCTAATATCATTTTTTTCTAAACTGAATAGTTTGCGCGAGAGACACTTCCAAAGTGAAAAAATGTGTGTCCCCCCCCCTGTAACTTCTAAAATAACAGAATGAAAAATCTAAAAAAAATATATGATATACATTACCATGCAAACTTCCACCGAAAATTGGTTTGAACGAGATCTAGTGAATAGTTTTTTTTTAATACGTCAATAAATTAAAAAAAAAATTTTTTCATCAAACCCATACGTGTGGGGTATCTATGGATAGGTCTTCAAAAATGATATTTAGGTTCCTAACATCATTTTTTTCTAAACTGAATAGTTTGCGCGAGAGACAGTTCCAAAGTGGTAAAATGTGTGTCCAAAGTGGTAAAATGTTGAACAAGATCTAGCAAGTAGATTTTTTTTTAATACGTCTTAAATGGTACGGAACCCTTCATGCGCGAGTCCGACTCGCACTTGGCCGCTTTTTTATTTTACACCGCTCAAATATCACACTTTATCAGTCCTGATATCAGACCCGATTTCGGGCCTGAGAAAAAATATTTTTCCGTTTCAACAAATACACACATTGTTTACAATATTTGAAATGTTAAAAAAACGGTTCATATGCAAAAATATCAAATATTGAACATTTTTGGCAATAAGAGCCAGTATTTTTTTACATTTCAAATTAAGTTAACGATGTGCTGATATTCCGTGAAACCAAAACGATTATCAGGCCCGAAATCGGGAAGTCTGTATGTATAAATAATTGGCCCTTTAGCAATAACCGCGAAAATCGAAGTTCGTCAATTGCGGGCATTTTTCTCTGTCACTATAATTACATCTTAGTGAGAGTAAAGGAGAAAGATCCCTGCAATTTGCGAATTTCGGTTTTCGCAGCAGGCCCCCGGAACCCTAAAATGTGACTATTAGGAAAACGAAACGTAGCTTATGACTCCAGAGCCCTGGCAACACTGCTAGTTTGAATTCTCATGTGGGGTGGGTCTCATGTAGACGGTTCCTTCGAATTTGCTATTAGAAAAGCAAATCACCTAAATTTATCTACCGTAAGAGTCGTGTGAAAACTATCACTCATAGTTCAGAGAAAGAGAAAAAGATTTGGAGCTTGTGGAGAAGATGGAAGCAACTCGAGGGTCTGGCGGCGGTAATGTGTCCAGGCACAGAGAGATAGATCGAACAAGTCCTGCATTAGCATTTGAAGCTATGACAAGTAAGTGTGATCAAAAATCTTTAGGTCAAGAACTTTAAAATTTGGTTCGCACGGCCAGACGTGCCTCGGTCGAGGCAGAGCGCACGGTTTCCTCGGGCGTGTGCGACCTTGGCCGAGCCGCTCGGTGTCGATTTTTCGGCATGCTCAATGGCGCCTCAAGGATGGCGTCCACTAGGCTCGCCGAGGCGAATCGAATCGAATCGCAAATACAAATATCTTTATTTCGCTTTAAAATGTGGTACAAAAGATGTTTAAAATATATAGTAGTCACACACATTCCACCAGAAACTGGTATGCAAAATTATTATAAAAGTACCTAAATATATAAAAAAAACATACAACGGTACGCATTTAGAGTACTTAAATCTAATATTCATGCACTTAAATGTAACGTATTCCTAAAATGTCAAAATTATCAAAATTACAATTAAGGTCACTGTGGGCAAGACCGTCTACAAGGCAAGTCCGTCAACACATTATAACTCTTGAATTAGAAAGCGTTTGCCGCTTTGGCGTCGAGTTTATAAGTCAGTTTTTCGCGCTAGTTCCCTCACTCTAAAACAGATGGCGCTGTGACAACGAACTTCAGAGCAATCCGCGTAAACAAGTCATTACGTGTATGGAACTCGAAGTGATAGTGCGACAGTCTTTGCAAATAAAATTGTTAAAAATAGTTTGTGATCAGATTTTGCACCAGAACTCGACTACGTAAGTAATATAAGACCCGGCAATCTTTATTATGTGTTTAAATTATAAGATATTGGCTTAGTTTTGTAATTATACGTTCCATCATTCATCACATTAAAATTTTGCTAAGTTGGAAAGTCCGTCTACTATGCACAAGGCAAGTCCGTCATATCGGACTTTCCTTGAATCAGAGGTTACCAACTGTTAAATGGCTTCAATATTATTTATTGCGATTTTATAAGGTTACTACAGATACGCATTTTTACGACATTGCGTATGATGTTTGTGTTTTGTATTTATTAACAATTTTAATCTCGAAACTAGTAAAGAAATGTGTTCTTTATCCTCAGCACTATGTAACCGAAAATACAAATAAGAAAAAACCTATTAAGTAAATAAATGAATAAATATTGGCCGCAAGCTAAGCATAGCTTAGCTTTTACTATTGATGCTAGGCGACGACATACAGAAACTCATATAGATAAATATATAAAAAACAAACATGACTGAATGAATAAATATCTGTGTAGATTATACAAGCAAATGCCCCTACCGGGATTCGGGCCTTCATATGTTATATTATTATACCTATGATACATATTATTACCCTTTTTACTCCTCTTGAATTTTAGAATACGGTTGTACAGTCATATTTTTTTGATAGTTTTGAAGATTAAAATCACTGAAGCCATACGAGTCCATACGTATTTTTTATTTCGGAACATTTATTGTACTTATCGTGATTTAGGCGATTTGCCTACACCGTGATACAAGGTTACGCGCCACGCCAACGCTGTACCGCGTGTGCCACGCCGCTATGTGACGTGGGTTCTTCGCCTTACTTATCCTGAAAATTTACGTATGTAGGGTACCTACTTGTGTTATGGAATTTGATTTGCCAATCACTATTTGATTTAAACTTGCTACTCCTATGAGCTTATTTATGTAACCCTCTTTGATCTCCGTAAATTTAAAACATCGAGTAAATTTAAAATGACTATTGGTATTTTATTTGAGAAAAAAAAAATAAGTACGTATAATTATTTTCCAAAAAAGGTTTACCACCCCATTTACGTAGTATATGCCGGACTTACCTTTTAATAAGAAAAATTGTGTTTATTTCGAATCTAAACCCTATATTAACAAGTTTAGAGTACACTTTTCATTGTCTGGTTTCATTCTTTGTAAGGATTCTAATACGAACACATAAGCACCCATAGTATGGCTGATAACGTTACTAGACGGACTTACCTTAAACTACACGGGAAGTCCGTCTACTCGCCGAATTTTTAAAAATACTATTTTTTTTGCTTAATTAATGATTAAAATGATCTGTCACTATAGCTTAATTATTATATATGAAATTCTTCATCGTATGTGATTACAAGCGGTCACGTAAGTGAATAATTAACGGAGCTAGAATACTCCAATGTAAAAAATAAATAAAGTATGCCGGTCTTGCCCACAGTCACCTTATTTTATATTACTAATATGTACATAACTACAATACAGATTCAATAACTAACTATACCATTAAGTGTCAAGTAAGATGTCTAACTAAAGTAATCGAAATATTCTTCAACAGAGTAAAAACATTCTTGAATGAGCCAGTTCTGTCTAATGTCATCATGTAGGCGATTAAAAATGTCAATGGACTTACAGTAAACGTTATTGCTGTACAATTGTGTCTTACGGCCAGGACCAGCAAGGCGATTTGGGTACCTTGTAGGAAAGTTGCATATGTCTTTGAATTTTTTGAAGAGTTCTGGGTGATTCTTGACGAATAAGCAAACTTCATATATATAAATACATGGCACAGTCAATAAATTCAGGTCCCTAAATAGCGGCCTACAAGATGTTAAGACGTCTACGTTACAGATCGCCCTGACGCACTGTTTTTGTGCTAAAAGTGCGCGTCTTGCATGGCTTGAATTTCCCCAGAGGAGAACGCCGTATCTGAGCAGTGAGCAAACATAGCCATGATAAGCCTGTATTGCGGTCTGCTTAGTGCTAATCTTACCCAATTTCCAAAGTGCATAAGCAAACGAGTTAATTCTACTGCATAATTTATTAATATGCTCACCCCAAGAACATTTGTCATCTAAGCAAATACCTAGAAACATTGTTTGACTTGATTCCGCTATCATCTGATCGGCGAAAGTTACAGTTAGTTGTTGTTTTTTGCCATTTCTGTTTATAAACTGAACAAATGTGGTTTTCGATATATTTACTTGAAGATTGTTCCTATGCAACCAGTTTATTACATCAGCGATTGTTTTATTTATGTCACTATTGTAGGTTTTATCATCACTACATGGTATGACGACCGACAGGTCGTCCGCAAAGAGTATGCATTCAAAATTAATCGCATTCGGTAGGTCATTGATGTACAGTAAAAAGAGCAGAGGACCCAGGATACTCCCCTGCGGTACGCCGACCTTGTTTACTCTCGTGGAAGACCTGAAAGCCTCAATGGTGTTGACAGAGTTAATTTGAGATATTTCCACAAATTGAGTCCTCGAGCGTAAATAATCTCGGAGCCATTCACTAACTACACCTCTGATACCGTAGAGCTCGCATTTAGCCAGGAGTGTCTCGTGGCACACAAAATCAAAAGCTCGAGTCATGTCGAAGAATATTGTTGTTACTGGCAAGCTCTGGTTCAAGTAACCTAAAATCTTGTTTGTCGGTGTAAAGGCAGCTAGTGAGGTTGATTTGCCTTTTTGGAATCCAAATTGTTCCGATTTCAATACATTAAACTTATTTAAAAATGTCAATAGACGTTCGTGAAACGCCTTCTCAAATATTTTCGAGATAATATTCATATTCATATTCATATTATTTATTCACAATATTTATAATATTACATGTCATAATAAGAAATAATAATAATAATTCGTATATAAGTGTACATTCGTAAAAGATCAACAACTAATAACTAACTAAAGCTCAACATTCAAAAATTCGTCATAACTGTAGAATGTGTGTTCGAGAAGCCAAGCCTTCAGTCTAGCCTTAAAACATTGCAGCGACGGTGACGAGGTGACTGTCTCCGGTAACCTGTTGTAAACAGTTGGACCCATTATGTGGGTCACCTTATTAGACCTTGCAAGTCTACGTTTTACCGGGACAAGTTGTTTAGGGTTACGCAGCGTGCGGGCAGAGTCGGCGCGTTTTTTATATAGAGTCAGGTTGGTATACACGTAAATAGCGACTTGTTGTATCACTATTGACGGCAAAGTCAATATACCTAGTTCTCTAAAATACGCTTTCGCGGAGGTATCCTGGCTAACCTGTGCCACGCACCGCACGGCTCTTTTTTGAAGACGGAAAACGCGCTGCCAGTCCGCGGCGCGCCCCCATATCTCCGCGCCATACTGCAGCACCGAATGAATTGTCGCAAAGTAGCAACTTCGTACGACATGCCGTGGTACGACCCGCGCCAGGCGGCGAAGGGCAAAACATGCACCACCCAGTTTACCACACAACTGGTCGATATGGGTCATCCAGATTAACTTACGGTCTATTTGAAACCCTAAGAAAGTAGTGAACTCAACCTGCTCCACTTTGATGCCGTCAGCTTGGATCTGAAGTGCCCTTGGCGTCCGACCTCCAACGTGAAAGTGCAAAAAGTGCGTTTTGGAAAGGTTAAGCGCCAAACCATTCGACTTAAACCACTTAGATAGCTGATCCGCAGCATCATTGAGGCGTGTCTCCAAGCTGTCTATATTTGGTGCTGATATAATGCCAGCGACGTCATCCGCGTACATTAAAATGTCGGCGGATGTTATCGCTTCGGGAAGATCGTTTAGTAATAATGAAAAAATAATATTAGACACTGACGAGCCTTGGGCGACACCCATGGATGTAGCCAACGGATCTGACCTGACTTGACCCCCGTCCCCTACCACGACTTGAGATCTGCCCCGGAGAATGTCAGTGAAGAGGCCGTGCGCATTGCCACATATACCATAGTGCAGTAGTTTTGCGCCAATTACGCCGTGATCTGCCACGTCAAACGCCTTGGAAAGGTCACAGCAAAGCATTGCAACCTGCTGTTTCCCCTCCAACGCGTCGAAGATTTTGCGCACAGCCTCGCGCGCTAAGTCGGTCGTACAGCGTCCTGATCTGTATGCGTATTGTCGATCGGATAATGCGTTTGTTGCATCGAGGAACGCTGTTAACCGAGAGCATAATCCGTTCTCCAACACTTTAGCGATGCAGGGTATAATAGAGACTGGCCTGTACCCATCAATATTCTCTCTTTTCCCTTTGCCCTTAAAGAGTGGAGAGATCTTACTAACCTTCAGAGGGTTGGGGTAGGATCCTTCTTTAAGGCATGTGTTGTACAAATGCGTTAGGGCGGGTGTGACGGTATGAACAATAGAAAGTAATAAATCCATCGATATGTCGTAAATATCTTTCGTAGACTTGTGTGGAATACGCGTCGCGATTATATTGTGAACCTCTTTGACGGTGAAAGGGGTGAGCCTAATGGAGCGGTCCGCAGGTGCGCGCGCTGCGCTCAGCTGGTGGCGCACGCGGTCAAGGTCGGCGCGAGGCGCACCACAAGCTAATGCAGCGCGTACAAATCTGGTGTTCATGGAGTCGGCTACCTCTTTTTTTTGAACTACATTTTACACCTTCTGGACTTTCCACTACATCTGTAAAATCAACGACGAGACGTCTTGTTTTCCCTCTCTCTTTATTAACGACCTCCCACATTGTTTTGGACGAATTTTGAGTCATAGACATTTTTTGACAGTAGAAACGCGTTTTGCACTGTTGCAATTCATAGTTATACCTAATTTTTAAACTGTTAATGCGATTTTTTAACTCAAGATTCGTAGGAAATTTACGTTCTAAATAAATGCACTCAAACAATAATGATTTGATATTTAAAATATCCTGAGTTACCCACGATTCGCTATTTTTAGAGCCACACCTTCTTTTTAAGGGAAAGCATAAGTTGTTTTTTTTCTGATAAAATACTACTTAATTGAGTTGATAGTGATTCAGCAATATTATCGGCCAAAAAATCTCTCCAATCTATGCTTTCCATCGCCAAGATGAAGTTAACACAATTTACTCCAGAGTAATCTCTGGTTACGCGAGTTTGTGACATAGTACTTTTACTCCTACTTGAAAGTTCTAGACGCACAGCATAATGATCCCCGAGGTTAGTTACGACGGGGGATGCTGTCACTAAGCCTGCATCTACATTAGTATAGGCATGATCAAGTGCGGTACATGAGTGAGCGCTTATTCGAGTGGGAAACGTTATTTCATTCCTACAATCGTGCGACATCAATAAATCCTCTAAATATCTCAGATCTGCTGTTTTGTCCCCAATACAGTTAATGTTCATATCGCCTACAATAACGAAGGGTTGACTGAACGCATTGGCCTTCTCGAGCACACACTCAAGGTGGGTCAAAAAGTCTTTGGTTGGAATTAAATTAGTTCGGTACAAACATATTACAATAAGATTAAACTCTAACAAATGAACAGCTGATAATTCACAAAACAATTCCTTTGATAGGTCAACAAATTCAGGTACATTGACGGCTTTGATGTTATCTTTAACGTATATACACAACCCACCGTGAATAGATTGCTTCCGACAAAAAGAAGAAACCAAAAGGTATTTGTTCAAGTTAATGCACTTAAGATTTTCATTAGATAACCAATGTTCAGTAACGGCTAACACGTCACATTTTAAGTCAGTACCTAATAACACTTCCAACTTATCTGTTTTGTTGTTGAGCGATTGCACGTTTTGATGGCATACAATAATCCGCATACTTGATGCATCCTGTGTGTGTGTAGTAGTCGCACGCGCAGCCGCGCAGTCACTGAGCTGCTGTCTCGGGTCGTTCGGTGGTGGGGCCCCGCTCGGAGCGGGGACGGACTCGAAACCAGTCGGTAAAACCGTATGCCGTTCGGCCACGAAGTCGGCGATTTTAACAGCTCGTATATGCTTTCGGGAAATCCGATTATGAAAACAGCATGCCGTTCGGTTTTTATGTTTCTTTTCTCGACAGTATACTCCGTCGACTTATGAATTTTATTTAGAAAAGTCAAAATTTGCTCGGTAGTGGTATCTGGCTGGAAGTTCCAGGCTTGAATATATTTAAATCGCTCTGCAGATTGCAAATTATTGTCTATATTGCCAACTCCAATAACAACAGCCGATTTAAATTTCCGTGTTTTACGTCGAGGTACTTGCCATTTTCCGGCATTTTCGTCTTCTTCAATCTCAGGTGACTGGTCGCTGGCAGATCGCGATGTCAGCGGTGTACTATCATTGATCGTCGCTAATTCAGGTTGTTTTAGTGGCCCCACATCTAGTAGCGCCTTCACCGGTACAGGTGCTGCGGTCTGCTTTTGTGCGGGTGCAGTGGGTGGTATTGTTGTTCTTTTCGCACTCATTGCCGGCGCTATCGGTTTTTGTGGTGGCTGATGCTTGTTGTTAATAGTTGTCCTGCTTGCACGTTCAGCTGCTCTTCGGGTACGGTCGGTGACAGTCGTAGAAGTTATTGTCATGCTCTTTCTACTCGCTGTAGTTGCCGATAAGTCTTCGCCATTTTTGTCCGCTGCCGCACACATCGACATGCTGGATATATCAACACTCGTTAAAAATTGTTCAAGTACCTCCTTTTGGCTTTCGATGAGCTTTTGTTGAACACGAATCTTCTTATTTTGTTCCAAAATTAGGGATGTTTGCACTGCAATTTTTTCAGCTAACGAATTCAACTTTCTTTTTGCTTCGTCTAGTACACTTTTACAGTCGGTTTTGGCCATTTTACTGGGCTATCCAATTTAAATGCCCAAGAGCTTTTTTAACACGTTTTATTTGTAGCGCACACACACACACACACTCTAATAGGTACTAGCGAAATGGGTCGGTAGTTTTCTACGCATTCTTTGCTACCTTTTTTGTGAAGCGGCTTAACAAGAGAAAGTTTTAAAGGCTCCGGGAATACTCCACTAGTGAATGACAAATTTACTAGGTAGCTTATGACTGTAGCAATACTTTGTTTACACCATTTTAATATTTTAGTTTGAATTTCATCATAGCCTACTGAGTTAGTAGGGTTTAGAGTGTCAATAAATTTGCGGATTTCATATTCATCTGTCGGTGATAACAACATATTAGCATTATTACAATTGATTAGTGAGATGTCAGGCTTTGGTTCATGATTATTATTTACATTAGTCAGATTTATACAAAAGTCATTAAAGGTATTTGCAATGTCAGTTGGATTTGAAATAGAATCACCTTCGACGACCAGTTTCTCAATGTTTGTCCCACCTACGTTGTTAGTGGTTATGTTTTTAATTACATCCCATGTTGCCTTACAAATGTTCTTGGATCTATGTATATGTTTAATATTCGCAGGTTTTTGAGCTTGATTTATGCAACGCTTGAGAAGTTTAGAGTAATTATATTTCGTCACTTCATTTTTCAGATATAATTTTATATTAACCATGTAGTTTCCCTATTGTACAGATAGCATCGCACACATTTAAGAGTAACTATTTTGATTAAAACTGGGAAAACCAACATCCGCCCACTTCCGCTTACTGGTTACCTGCGTGCGGCGACCGCTGCGCTCTTCATTCTTTATTTGTGCGTGGTAGCGTCCACACCTCGGTCTAGTTGCCGAACACTTCGGCACAAGACCACATTTTTTATAACGATCTTCGTTGCCTATGCCTACTATGGTATTAGCTGTGAGATTTCATTGAATTCGTTGTGCAATATACATATATTTGTTTTTATAATCGTTGTGCAATCCTTCAACTTGAAGGACATACATACATCCTGGAGGTTAGTCGAGAACTAACACGATGGAAAAAATCATCCTGGAGGTTGGTCGTGAACCAACACGAAGGAAAGTCTGTTCGTATTTCGAACACCGATTTCGCCCGGGGGTTGGTCGTGAACCAACACGAAGGTATAAGATCGGATAACGCACAACGAAACAAAGGAATAAATCATCCTGGGGGTTGGTAGTGAACCAACACGAAGGAAAGTCTGTTCGTATTTCGAACACCGATTTCGCCCGGCGCGGCGATTGGTCGTGAACCAAAAGATCGGATAATGCACAACGCACAACGAAACAAAGGGCCTAGACATTCATATTGGTGCATTTTTCATATTACCCATATATTTTGTGGGAAATTTATTGCCTTAAAAATGGGAATAATGTTGTGTTATAAAGCCGAGGGAGGCTTTCTTTTTATTTGGTTTTAGATGGCCCAACACTTAAAATATATCCAAATTTTACTCACACCTAACCCATAGTGCGGTATTAAATGAAAAAAGAAGTATGAATCCCCGCCCATAGGTTGAATGTAAATCAACAAGCGACTCACAAATGTTGTATTTAACACAATAGTACATTGTTTTTATACTACACTACCCACAAAAATATAATATTAATACATTGGGTAGGTATAACTTGTCTCTAAAAGTGGGAATTGCTACGTGTACCTACATCACGTCACAGTATTATTTAAAGTATATTCTTTCTGACGTACAATATTTAAACTCTTATATGTTATAAAAGACGTGTAGTGAATTTGAAAGCAATTTCTAAACTTAATCTTGATAAAATATCTTGTTAATATGTATAGTGGTGCCCTGAGAGTGCTTACATTTTGGTGTCGATTTTTAAATGATTATGATATGCAGAAACATTCATAAATCGAACTATAAATATATGGCTACGTACGTCAATAATGTTATGGGCGATAAAACTTGAAACAGCTTTGGTTTACTCCTATATTAAATCGCATAAAAAAAGAGTCAACCAAATGAATACTTATATAAAAATATACCTATTTATAATATCAGCTTTAAGAATCTTTATTTCTCAGAATAAGATATAACAAAACTTGATAATAAATGAGTAATTGTCCTGGTCGCTCATAGGCGATGCCAGTAAGTACTTATTATCTGTTTGAAAATTAGATTTTTTCTTAAAGTTATATTGGATAATTAATTCAATTGAATCATTAAATTATAATAAGTACACTTACTTCAATTGAATTAGAGGAAAACGAGTTTTTTCATCACAATTTACTAGAACAATTTGCAAGAACTCAGTGTCAAGTCAAGCACCACTAGAGTACCATCCATCTGATTTAATCAGAAAGCGGTTTTCTCTTCATTTTGGCGAGTTGCACTTATTAATAAATTTTGTTCGCATCTCTCACAGATATTGAGTGTTTATTTTTATGATTGTAAATAATCGGTAACTAGGTAAATACCTATTCATATATTTATTTAATTGTATTAAAACAACAAGACGATTACCCTCTGATTATCCTTTAAAGGATTACCCATCAGATTACTACTTAAATAACTAAGTTATCAAATAGGTAATAGAAATCGTATAAAATTAATAAATTAATGTATGGTTCAACTCTCATGTGTCGGTAGCGGTACTCTTTCAGCCATCATTAATGCGATGGTACTATGCAATACGTTCACTAGACTTAAAACACTTGAAATATATGTACATATACATTTAGTATCATAATTAATATAGTCATTCATAAAATTAAGACCGAATCACTAAATATAATATTTGTTTTGTAAACTCACAATACAACCACAGTAGCAATACAGCAAATACATTTTCTATTTTATTATGTCAGTTCTATAAGTGTATTTTTTTAAATACATTATAAAAATATACAACATTACGTCTCAGTCTTTCGTTACCGACAGAGCGAATATTTGGATAAAATAAAAATAGAGGGCATTTGAGATTTGATGCTTAATACCTGAAATACTGTGGATTGTTATTGTTATCGTGGTTGATTGCTGTGCTAGTTTAGTTTGCGCTGAGAGAATAGCAGCTACAGCACCGATATTTGTGCAAATATGGTCAAACGTGTCATGCTGTCATTAATATTTAAAAAAAAAAAAAGTTCATCTTATTTATCTTTATTCAAATGAAAAGACTTACTGATCATGTTTGTTGTACGCTGACTTTACCTACTCAGGTTTAACTGGTTATTATTAACTAATGTTCAATAGCGAGAGAGTGGACTGTAATTCGAAAAAGGGGGGCGATAGGGAATGAAATTTAGGGGCCGGTTGAGCAAGAAAGTTGTGAGATATTAAGATTAGAATGTTAAATTAAAACTAAAATGTGAAATAGTGTAGGGCGAAGTTACCTTTCAGTCCGGGAGTTGTGGGGCTGAATCGTTGGTCGCCGTTGAAGACCGCTGGTGGTGATTCTGGCTGTCCTTGTCGCCAGCTAGAAGTAAGCTCAGAACCGTTACCTTGAGTCGTCCAACTTAGACCTCGGATTTTCCACTTCGCGGATGTGCCTGGTGTCCTTCGTCCACACAACACTGAGTCTAAATGCTAGAGACGTGATTGGCAGTAGTGCTTTCAATAAGTTGCGAAAATTAGCGAGAACGACGAAATACGATGTTAACTAGTGGTAGGTTGATGACACACTGACGTGTCTATGACAGAGCAATATTCAAATTCCAACTGTGAGCTGATGTTGCCACAGTAAATACGAGAAAATCTTATAGAATACAAGGCCAAAGCTGGACATTCCGCCCACCAAAATGCATTTGTATTTTGACTAAGCGAAAAGAACAGTAAAAGTGAAACAAGTGCGATAATATTAAAGCTAAACGAAGAAGGGACGACACAAATGTAGTGCATTAAAGCGACTACGCAGGTAGTGGACACAGCTTGACCACAGGCCGTTTGTACAACCCTGTGGCAGTGCGCACAGTAACCACACGACAGATCCCGTCAGATCCGGGGTGTGTGTCGATAATGCGACCCAGGGGCCACTTCATTGGGCTCGTCTGCTCGTTTACAACGAGCACAAGTGTGCCAACTTGGACGTTAGGGTGTCTGTCGTGCCACTTCATCCGCTGCTGGAGAGTATGCATATACTCCTTCGACCATTTGTTCCAGAAGTCCTGGTGCATCTTCTGAAGCAACTTCCAGCGTTGGAGAGGGCTAACCCGAACGTCTGAGAAGTCTTCCTCAGGTACGACCGATAGGGGTTCCGTGGTGAGGAAATGACCCGGTGTCAAGGCCGACAGGTCGTTGGGGTCGGTGCTGAGAGGAGTTAGTGGCCTTGAGTTGAGTAAAGCCTCGACTTGGGCCAAGATCGTCGAGAACTCCTCGTATGTCAACCTTTGGTTCCCGACGACACGCGACAAGTGTGTTTTAACGGCCTTAATTCCAGCTTCAGCGAGTCCTGAAAAGTGTGGGCTACCCGGCGGGTTGAACTCGAAGTTGATTGTATGGTGTGCGGCAGCATCCTTCACTAAGCGTTGCAGGATGTTGTTCGCACCGACAAAATTTTTACCTTGGTCAGACACTAACCGGCTGCACCGACCACGACGAGCGACGAAACGCCGAAGTGCGGCGAGAAAAGCATCCGAGGACAACTCGGTGACGAGCTCGGTATGAATGGCCTTTGTTGCGGTACAGACAAAGACGCAAATATAACCTTTGTACGTCTTGTTACCACGTCCGCGACCGAGAGCGATGTCGAAAGGCCCACCAAAGTCAACCGCTGCGCTCGAGAAAGCCTTCAGCTGGGATATTCGATACGATGGTAAGTCGCCCATGAATGGCGCAGGAGCACCCGGTGGCCGAACCCGAAAGCACTTCATGCACTTCGATACGACTGCATAAATAGCCCGTTTCGGACACATAACCCAGAAATGTTGCGCTAGCAAGTTATGAAGTGTTTGGATGCCTGGATGCATGAACCGCTTATGATAATCATCAATAAGAAGGAAGGTCAGCCGATTGTCGCGAGGTAGAAGCAAAGGATGCTTCACGTCGAAGTCGAGAGAAGCTCGCGACAGGCGACCGCCCACCCTCAAGAGACCCGCGTCATCCACGAATGGGGACAGTTTTCTGAACGCTTTTGGGAGAGAGTTCGAATGATTTTTCAAAATGATTTCGATTTTCTGAGCGAAGCTGCGCTGCTGCACGAAACGTACAAGAACCATGAGTGCCTGCTTTATTTCGAAAGATGTTAAAGGACCGTGTAACAACTTCCCGGACGTTTTTCGGTTCTTCGTGTTGTTCGCGAAGCGGCAACAATACGCTAAAACACGTTGAAGTGTTCTTAACGACGAAAACTTCTCCAGTAGGTTGTCGATTAATGCATTGTCATTGGACACTACGAGGACTGTAATCTTTTGCTCATCATGGAGAACGTCCCTATCTGGCATCAGCACTGACTTAGGCCAGCTCTCAGTGGGGTGCCTGAGCCAATCAGGCCCGTTCCACCAGCAAGTTTGGTTGACTAAATCTTGGGGAAGCAAACCACGCGATCCGCAGTCGGCTGGATTGTCAGTGGTTCTGACATGATGCCAAGAATCGGGAGGAATAACGTCTTGGATATGACTCACACGGTTGGCCACGAACGTTTTCCACCTGGACGGACACGACTTAATCCAGGTCAACGTCACACTTGAGTCCGACCATGCAAAGATTCTGTCTACCGAGTGGAAAGGCTTCAAAGCCTCCACGACTGAAGCCATCAAGTCAGACAGCAGAACCGCTGCGAGCAATTCGAGACGCGGCACTGACAATTTACGTAATGGCGCGACCTTGGACTTAGCACACACGAGCTGTACGTCGACGTCACCCTCCTCAGTTACTGTACGGCAGTAGATTACGGCACAGAAGCCACGTTCTGACGCGTCACAAAATCCGTGGAGATGTAGCACGTCGAATTTCCCGACTAAACGGCGTGGCACAGCTACAGCACTCAGCGACGAGAGTTGAGTTTTGAATTCCTGCCATTCCAGCCTGATGCTTTCCGGGACATCTCCATCCCAGGAAACGCCCGAAACCCAAAGCAATTGCATCAGATACTTGGCGAGAAATGTTACAGGCGAGAGGAAACCTAATGGATCGAAGATTCTAGCTATCTCCGACAGAATGGTGCGCTTGGTGCACCGACCGTTAGGAGCAGCGGCGACACGAAACCGGAAAGAATCTGATTGAGGTTGCCATAGCAAGCCCAATATCTTTAGAGAAATATCAGTCATTTCTTCGAAATGTTTAAAGTCTTCCGAGTACAGATCAGAAGACGGAAGACTCTCCAAGAACTCACTACTATTGGAGGTCCACTTCCTGAGGTGGAAACCCCCCGACGACAATATTTTCGTAAGGTCCGCCTGAAGCGAACGCGCCTGCTCGACAGAATCCGCTCCGGTGACGACGTCGTCGACGTAGATGTCACGAGCGAGAACAGTTGAACCACTTGGGTATGCGGCTGCAGAATCACTGGCAAGTTGAGCCATTGTACGAAGAGCTTGGAATGGCGCAGCAGAAACCCCGTAGGTTACCGTTTTAAGACGGTAGTCGCGCACAGGACCGACAGCAGAAGGGCGCCACAAAATGCGCTGAAATTCAGCGTCTTCATCAGAGACCAGGATCTGCCTGTACATCTGTTTCACGTCACCTGTGAAGACGACGGCATGCCAGCGAAAACGTGTGAGCAGATCGAAGATGTTGGTCTGAAGCTTGGGCCCAGCGAGAAGAGTAGCGTTCAAAGACACCTCGTTGGCGTCCTTAGCGCTTGCGTCGAAAACCACGCGAAGAGGAGTGGTGACGGAATCGCGCAGAATTCCATGGTGAGGTATGTAATAGAAGTGGCCTTCACTTGTGGAAGGAGGTTCCACTTCTTCCAAGTGACCACGAGCCTCATAGTCATCCATAAATTCCACATACGCCCTTTTGAACTCGGGGTTGGAGTTCAACTTGCGTTCCAACGACGTGAACCGCTTGAGAGCAATTTCACGCGAATTGAGGAAGGTAGGTTTGTTCGCGGGATCGACAAATGGTAGTGGAACTACGAACCTGCCTTCTTCATTGCGATAGTATTTTTCAAGAAAATAGTCCTCGCAGCGTTGGTCCTCCTCAGATACGAAAGGTTTAGTCGGAGAACTAACGTTTTCTAATTCCCAAAATTTTTTTATAGAATCATCAAGCGACAAAATCTGCGAAGGACTCGACACGAAAAAACAATGATTTTTATTGTTACGATACGATACGAGAGCGCTTGTTGTGAGCTGACTCCCGTCACACTCACCCATAACGACCCATCCATAGATGGTTTTCAACAGAGTAGGCTGTCCAGGCTCCCCGCGCCGTATACCGGGCAACAACGACGAAACGAAGACCTGTGCGTTAAGTAACAGGTCCACCGGCGCCGGACGGGCGAAACCAGGATCAGCCAGCGATAAATTCCTGATGTGCGACCACCCCGACGAATCGACAGGTTGAGGAGGTTGGTCGGCACATACCGGCGACAAAACGAAAGCTTCGAGTTTAGTACTCAGTGAAGAGGGTTCATTTCCCATTGGCTTGACCTCACATGATAGTGCGCCAAATGTTTGATATGGCGAATTGCCAATGCCAAACACAGTGTGTTGTCCAGAAGTTTCAAACCCTAGCATTTCTGCACAGGATTTTGACATGAAATTGCATGCACTAGCACCATCCAAGAGCGCCCGCACTGGGCGGAAGACACCAGAACTGTCCCGAATTAACACCTGGGCAGTAGCGAAGAAGATTGTATTATCTCCCGCCATAGCAGCTAAAACTGTGTTATTAGTACTACTACTCATGCCATTGCTAGACGGTGCAGTGGCAATCTCTGTGCCCGTGGGAGCTTCCACACTCTTTGTGAAATGCAATAAGTTGTGGTGCGAGCGATTACACACACTACAGCGAGAAGCTCGACAAGTTTTCACCCTATGTGCATTTGAGAAACATAAAATACACAAACCCTTCTCCTTAACAAAATTAAACCGGCCATCATTATTGAGATTTATAAACTTGTTACATTTATCGAGACTATGTTGACCCGAACAAAAAACACAACTTGGTGTTGATGTAGTCGAAACGACAAGGGCCGTTTTGTTTTTGGTTAACGGTTTAACATTCTGAACTTGAGGCCTAACACTAACACTGGAGTTTTCCAAAGCCCTGCTCCGCTTTTCAATAAAGTTTTTTAATTCCTCAAACTTTGGAACTTCAGTATTGGAAGCGAGTTGTAACTCAAATGCTTCTCGGGTAGCGACATCTAACTTTGCCCAAAGCAAATAATATAACATAAAATTCTTGTCGGGGAGGTTAAATTTTGACAAAATAGTTAAATTCTCATTAAAAGTTCTAAAAACCCTTTCCAAATCTATTTTGGTTTTGACTGGCTCACAATTTAGCAGTTTTTCATAGTACATGACAGCAATTTGCCTCTTCCTATCATAATAGTTGGACAGTGTTTCATATGCACTGCTGTAATTGTCACCTGACAACGGAAAACTTTTTATTAAATCATGTGCGGAACCCTGAACGCTTGATAGAAGGTAGTGCAATTTCTCCACATTACTAATATTGCTCCGACTATGTATAAGGGAATCAAAAAGCTCCTTAAAAGACACCCAACTTTCCAGTTTCCCATCAAAAGGCGTAATCGATATTTTTGGAAGCTTAGCTAAATTATTCTCAAGCGTTAAAGATTTCACTTCAGGCTTATCACTTATTTCACTTCTAGCCATTTGTCTCAACCTACATTTTACGGATTTTAGCTTACTTTCAAATTCCTTGGTGACTTCATACTCCTCCACACGTTTTTCAGGTTTCAGTGGACGTAAAATCCGTAGTTGTGCTTTGTGAAAGTCCTTTTCTATATCCTTAATGTCTGATTCATCATACCCTTTCAAGTCGGAACCCTCAATATTTTCCAACCGAAAAATGGCGTAACCTCGCGCGACATGGAACATGTCTACTGTCGCGGGATCCGTGTCACTATCACCATGTACACTCATATTGTTTTAAGTGCAATTAAAAACACTAAAACGGCGAAAAACTCAAACTTAATTGCAAAATTAATTCAATAACAACGAAGTACTACTGACTGACACTAGTGACATTGACAGTTGACGTTAACCCTTGACAACTATGAGAATGTTGCCAGCAATATTAACCACGACTGAACGAATGATTTACTAAAAGCACTACTACACGGCCACCAACTTTCTTGCTTACCCTCGACTTTTTTATAAGTGTACCCTAAATTTTGAATTAAACAAATGATATGACCAAACAAATTTGAATAAGCAACAAACAACGAGAAACGAAAAACCAAAGGTCACTTTTCAAATTATGCGGATCGAAGGCCAAAATGTTCAATAGCGAGAGAGTGGACTGTAATTCGAAAAAGGGGGGCGATAGGGAATGAAATTTAGGGGCCGGTTGAGCAAGAAAGTTGTGAGATATTAAGATTAGAATGTTAAATTAAAACTAAAATGTGAAATAGTGTAGGGCGAAGTTACCTTTCAGTCCGGGAGTTGTGGGGCTGAATCGTTGGTCGCCGTTGAAGACCGCTGGTGGTGATTCTGGCTGTCCTTGTCGCCAGCTAGAAGTAAGCTCAGAACCGTTACCTTGAGTCGTCCAACTTAGACCTCGGATTTTCCACTTCGCGGATGTGCCTGGTGTCCTTCGTCCACACAACACTGAGTCTAAATGCTAGAGACGTGATTGGCAGTAGTGCTTTCAATAAGTTGCGAAAATTAGCGAGAACGACGAAATACGATGTTAACTAGTGGTAGGTTGATGACACACTGACGTGTCTATGACAGAGCAATATTCAAATTCCAACTGTGAGCTGATGTTGCCACAGTAAATACGAGAAAATCTTATAGAATACAAGGCCAAAGCTGGACAACTAAGCACCGTAATACGAGTAGCTCGAATATACATAAGGTATATAAAATTAATTTATAAATATATTCCGATGTCATTAATGGGCCTTGGCCCTTGCCCTATTTTATTGTATGCAATATGAGCGCAATAATAAACATTTGAATTTGGGTATATTCTAATCTTATATAAGAAATAACTTCGAAAGTTGAGTAGTAGTTATAGTAGCCTTATAAATTTATTTTTTCATAACTTAACCGAAAGCATATGGAATTATGCACATTCATATATTTCTTATATTTCAAGAACATGATGGATTTTTACATTTGATAATATCCGAAGTATATTTCTTCTTGAATAGATCAGAGATTTTAACGAATTTCAATGACGTTAGACACGTTTTGGAGAAAAGTAAAATAAAAAACTATTATTTTTAAGTTAAAAATCTTAAAACGCGCTAGGCCGCGTAAGTCTTTGTAGGCCGTTGTATCACTATTCGTTCAGCAGGAGCTGCTGTAAGCCAACTTGCGTGTGCATGAGCCTAATAACTGAATTTTCTCATTGTCGCCAGCTGCTCAGTGAACACAGCGTATCCCACCCTGTCTGGAGGTAATGCTGGGTTGTATCGTTAACATAAATTAGGTCTTATTTTAGTTATTACTCTTAGACGAGTCTAAAGTTGATATCAATAGTAGTACCGCCTGTCTTCTTTAATTCCGTATCGCAGACAAGGACCGCTAGTGAACTTTCACACATTCATAAAAGGACGTTTTATGAATTAATTCTACTTTTTGTAATCGAATTAAACTAAATGTAAAGTAGACCACAAAGTGTATAGAATCTTAGTGAATTATATTTCAGTGTGAACAACAAATTGAAACGTGATTATTAGGCTTTGTTTTGATATCCTAATAGGCGTGATACAATATATATATATATCATGTGTATATACCTAATATGTACTTTTTATTTTCAACCTACATACCTAAACTTTCTTTATGCTTTTAAACAAGGCTTTATAACTCAATTGGCACAGTATACTTGTGTATAGTACACATGTTATGTCCTGAACTTGGTCTGCAGTCTACGCAGGTGGGCTACTCTGCGCAGGTGGGATACAGCGATAATAACTTCAATTACTTGATGGCTTAAAACACAACCCGTTAGACAGTTGTTCGCTAAAGCATTGATTTAATTTTGGTTCAGTTTAATTTACCATACTTCTGGATTTCTTTAGCAGTCAATTAAAATAGTATCATGTGTTTTCATGAAAAAGGATCATCAGATTGTTTTCTTTTATTACAGAATTGGTTAAAGTTAAACGACTGCTGAAATACGGTTTTAAATCATATAACTCAAAACATCAAAATATGGTACATTTGGGACACTAACTTAATACAACTTATCAAAATAAATCCCTAGAAATTGAAAATAAATAAATTCAGATCAAAATAAATCCCTAGCACCTGATAATAAATAAATTCTTGCTATTAACTTATATAATCTAATAATTTGAAATATTAAACTATAATAATTATTTATAAGTTTTTAATTGTTTTTCCACCCATTTGTGTTTATTATAATAACTGTTTAAATATCACCTTGATTTTGAAACGTGAACTATATTATATCTCATACCAAGGATACTAACTGCAAATACAGTAGGTCAGATAAAAAAAAAAAAAAAAGAAATACAAAACATTTCGGGTTATCACCATGGTTAACATTAACAAATAAATTTCACCCGAATGACTTATTTTACTTCGGACTAAGATAGATATATGTTTTTAGTGTCTCACTATGATGTTTTTTAATAATATATTTCTAATGTTAGTACGGTGTATACGTAACGTACAGTAATTAAAATAAAAATCCTGCGGTCATTGGCATGGCATAATATACATTGAGAAGTTTTTTTTTTTCTATGTGGTGTGTGGAGTTAGGAGGAACGTCTTAACTTAAACTAGGCACTCAGACAGCCAAAGCTTTTGTCTTATTTCAACCAAAACTTATATCTCTAAACATCTACATGGTTAATATAAAATTATATCTGAAAAATGAAGTGACGAAATATAATTGATGATCAAACGAACTTCTTGAAGTGAAGTTCGATCGATATTATATGAGTCACTTCATTTGAAGATATAATATAAGGTCCCACCCACCCTAGAACCCTGATATAAGTTTTGGTTCTTGCCTTCTCTAAAAATAATGAAGAGCGCAGCGGTCGCCGCCCGCAGGTAACCAGTAAGCGGAAGTGGGCGGATGTTGGTTTTCACAGTTTTAATCAAAATAGTTACTTTTAAATGTGTGCGATGCTATCTGTACAATAGGGAAACTACATGGTTAATATAAAATTATATCTTCAAATGAAGTGACTCATATAATATCGATCGAACTTCACTTCAAGAAGTTCGTTTGATCATCAATTATTAATTTAATTTTACTTGGCAAAACGCTTGCATGGTTTTTTGGTGTTCTGTAATAGCTGAAGCGCAGTCTTCTTGGGGTCACGTGACGGACGTCATAACTGTCACACGTATGTGTCGTTCGCTCCGTAATATTTGCCTAAAAATCCGGTAATAAGTTGGTTTATAAACATATTCATATTCATATTCATATTCATATATTTATTCATAATAATTCATATTATATGTCACAATATTATTTAAAATTAATTATTTACAAAACATGATTTGTAACATTTTACATAATAATAAAAAAATAAAATTAATATTAAATCTAAGTTTTTAGGTACTTGTTTTGTACTCTAAAAACTCATTAAAGCTATAAAAAGTGTGCTCGATAAGCCATTTTTTCAGTTGCATTTTAAAATTAATTAATGACGGCGCATTCGTGACATGACCCGGCAGTCGGTTGTACACAGTCGGCCCCATCACGTGCGTTAGTTTCGCTGACTTAGCTAACCTATGCTGAACACCCAAGAGTTTGTGGGCGTTCCGCAAGTTACGACCGTGGACGTCAGCTCCTCTCGCGTATTCATTAAGGTGACATCGCACATAGACGGCCACTTGGTATATCACCATGGAGGGCAGCGTGAGTATCTGGAGGTCCTTGAAGAGCGGTTTTGCAGATGTACTTTGTCCTACCTGCACAATCGCTCGGATAGCTCTTTTTTGCACTCGGAAGACACGCTCCCATTCGGCAGCGCGGCCCCACAGCTCCACGCCGTATTGGAGGATCGAGTGCACAGTGGCAAAATAGCAAGACCTTACCACATCCCTGGACACCACCCTTGCCAGGCGTCGCAATGCGAAGCAAGCACTTGCCAGTTTGTTACAAACTTTAATAGTGTGTGCTCCCCACTGGAGGCCCCTATCAAGTTCAATAACCAGAAATGCGGTGTTTTGGACCTGACCTACTTTGACACGGTCCACGAGTACGATTAACTCCCTAGGATCTTTTCCCCCAAGTTGGAAATGCAGGAAATGGGTCTTTTTTAGGTTTAGTACTAAGCCGTTCACACTAAAATACTGCGACACCTGACTAGCAACTTCATTTAGGCGCTGCTCGAGTTCATCTATATTAGCTGCCGATACTACAACAGCGACGTCATCGGCATACATATAAGCTTCTCCTGCTGTTATTGCTTTCGGGAGGTCATTCAGAAGCAGCGAGAAAAGTATATTCGATACCGACGACCCTTGCGGAACTCCCATTGCCGTCGATATCGGCTCCGATCTCACTGTACCTCCGTCAGCAACCACTGCCTGGGACCTACCATGAAGCATATCTGTTAGGAGTGCGTGAGCTTTACCTCTTATGCCATAGTGTCGCAGTTTGATAGAGAGCACGCTGTGGTCGGCAACATCAAACGCCTTCGACAGGTCGCAGCACAACAAAGCGACCTGTTGGCCCTGTTCGCGAGCGCCCACAATACATCGCACCAGCTCGCGCGTCATCGCGCAAGTCGAGTGGCCCGCGCGGTAGGCATACTGTCGTGCAGACAGAGCCTCGGTAGCCGTAAGAAACTCTGTTAATCGCGAGCAGAGGCCATTTTCGAACACCTTAGCCACCGCTGGTATTATGGAGACGGGTCTGTATCCATCAATGTCTTCTCTTTTCCCTTTTCCCTTAAACACAGGAGAAATTTTACTAGTTTTAAGGGAGGAGGGATAAACTCCTTCGGAAATGCATTGATTATACAGATCCGCCAGCACAGGTGACAGGGGAGCGGCAGCGGTATATATGAGGTCCATAGAAATGCCGTATAGATCTTTAGTAGCTTTGTGTGGGATGTTTTTGGTGATTATTCGATATACCTCATCTGCGGAGAACGGACGGAGGAGCAGGCCACAATCGGCTGGCGCGCTGGCAAGGCTCAGCGCGGCGCGCACCTGCGGCAGGTCTGCGCTCGGCGCACCACATGCCGCCGCCGCGGACGCAAAACGTCGGTTCACGGCATTCGCAGCATCCTGTTTCGACGCGAACCTGGTCCCGTCTGAGTCTACGACAACATCAAAAAAATCTGCCAGAGGCCGTGAGGTTCTGCCTCGTTCTTTATTTACAATTTGCCACATGGATTTGGAGGCACTTTGGCTCTTTTTTATAGTATTTTTATAATGGTCGTATTTAGTCTGCCTAACGAGCTCGTTATACTTCTTATGTGTATTATCGATTATTTGTTTAAGGCTTTCATTATTTGGAAATACATTGCCAATTTTAATAATGTCAAATAAAAATAGTTTTAAATTAAAAATGTCATCTGATACCCAGGAGTGATTCTTACGATTATACAATTTAAATGGAAAACAAATGTCAAAGTGATATTTAATAATATTTATAGTGGATGACGCCATCTGCGCAGCCGTGCGTCCACGGCGATTCCACAAATCATTCCAGTTTATACTGTATAATGCTTCTATGAAGGCAGCTCGGTTGGCATGAGTAAATGCGCGCGCCAGCCGCGCCGGTGCCGGTGGCGGGCGAGCCTGGTACACCACCTCACAGCGCACCGCGAGATGGTCACCAATGTTTGTGGTCACAGGAGACGCATGCGTTACACCGGGCTGGCAGTTAGTATATACATGGTCTAAACACGTGGCCGATTGGTTGCTAATCCTAGTATAAAAATCTACGATACATCGAAAGTTATATACAGCTAGTAAATCAGTCAAATTATTTTTTGTAGAGTAATCATTCAAAAAATCAATATTCATGTCACCTACAATAATGCAATCTTTATCGTAGTCCGCGATCTTAGCGAGCACACTTTCTAAGCGAGTCATAAATTCATTAGCGGTTATAACATTTGTTCTATAAATACACACAACAATTAGATTTAAGTCTAGTAATTCTATCGCGGATATTTCGCAATAAAGTTCGTTTGACAGTTGCTGTATGTCTCTTATTTCGACCGCCTTGACGGAATTTTTAACAAAAATGCACGAACCACCGTGAATGGCCTGTTTTCTACAAAAATGCGATATTAAACAATAACCATCTAAATGGATGCATGCAATTTTATCGTCCGTCAGCCAATGCTCCGTAAAAGCCAATATGTCACTACACTTTAGGTCAGTCTTCAATAGCACTTCCAACCTCTCCGTTTTATTGTTAAGAGATTGGACGTTTTGTTGACAAATCACAATCTTACGTGTTAACGGTGCGTCATTCGTTACATTGCAAGTGGTAGCAGGCAGCGTGCGCGCGTCCTCATCGTGTGGCGGCGGAGCGCGGACTGGGAGCGAGTCCCCGCCACTGGCGGGGGCGAGCGAGAAACCAGTCTGTGAATCGTATGTAAACGCAAACTATGTAAAATTTAATAGCGACTATCCGTTAGAACCAGAAAATAATAGTGTTTAGTGCGTTAACGTTACCGTGTAGTTGGAAATCACAGTGTAAAATTGAAGTGTAGTCGCCTAACCGGACGTCCATTGCGCGGGTCAGCTAACCGGCTGTCAACGAATCAGCTGTGAGAGTCTGCGCGCGCGCATTGGAAGTGGGTCAGTGACTACCACTACAAATTACACCTTATCGCCAACACATTAAACACAATTTACAATGGCAGACTGTGCTGGGTGTTTTAACAAGATAACCGATGGGAGATTTTTAAACTGCCATAACTGCCGAAAATCATACTGTCTCCACTGTACTAACTACACTGAGGAATTCCTTAAGTTTATGGGACCCGTGCAAAGGTGTTCATGGAAGTGTGTTGAGTGCAAAAGTGCCGAACCTAAGTCGGATAACACAAATACGCCAGTGCGCGGCGTCAGTGACAATGTAAACATGCATAGGGGAGCCGCACGCCCTCGCGGGGCAGTGTCCAACGAGCTTGACAACTCGGTCATGGAAGTGTCTTTCACGGACAACCAGTACCTGAACGACACCACTAGGCTCGACACGACTGGGGCCTCCGACATTCAACAGTTGGTAGCCGAACTTCGTTTGTTCCGGGAAGAAATGCGGGCGATGAGCCAACATATCCAGGCTCTTCGCGTAACGGTAGCCACCCTGACAACAAAAATTGACGCATGTGATGGGCGCGTCGACAGACTATGTACCCGTGTTGAAGCTCTGGAGAATAATACCACAAGTCTTAGTGTCGACAAAAACACGGAGGCTCTACTGGCGGACACCGTAGCCCAGTTAAGATTAGAGTTAAACGATCGTGACCAGGATATGTTACTCAACGATATCGAGTTATCTAATGTACCGGAACAAAGTGGGGAAAATACGTTGCATATAGTATCTACCTTGGGCCAGAAGCTCGGAGTTACGCTGTCGGAACATGACATCGTCGATGCGACTCGCGTAGGGCGGGCGCCGCGAACAGACGAGGGCACCCAGGGCCAGCCGGCCCGCCCGCGGCTGCTGGTGGTGCGGTTGGCGCGCCGCGCCGTGCGTGACCGGCTGCTGCAGGTCGCGCGGGTACGTCGCGGCGCGACTACGGAGGGCACAGGCCTGCCGGGCCCCGACTGCCGCTTCTACGTCAACGAGCGGCTCACTTTTGTCAATCGACGGCTGTTCCAGAAGGCGAGGCAGCTCAAGGAATACTACGGCTGGCGATATGTATGGACCCGCGATGGTAGGATTTACGTGCGTCAACGTCCCGGTACGGAATCACCGCGACATCGAATTCGAACGGAGCTAGATTTGAGCCGTGTTTTACACACACTTGATATTTGATTTTATCCTATATGATTTTATCTTAGTGTTATCTTTTATTTTAGATGATAAAACATATTGTTATACGTTACATACGGCTTTTAATAGTAAAGTAAACAAGCTATACCGCTATTTGATTTGCTATTTGTTACTTTTGTCGGTTTTCAACATATTTATTTTGTTCCGTAGAGGAACAGATTAGTATTAATTAATTTCTATATATATATTTGAATAGGTATTTTTTGTACGTACAAAGCAACACAATTAAGAAAGAATACATTTCTCGTGTTATGTGGCGGCATCTTTTGAGATGACAACTAACAAGATCTCAAAGCCCTGTCACGCCACCTAGTGAAGTAAAAGACACAACTTCGCCTGCGATTTACGCTAGTGCACGCCGTCGTTGCACTCCGTTAAAATAAATCAAAATTTCGAGTTCCTCGCTGCAGAGTTAAGTGCAAACCAGACAAGAAAGTGACTTTCTACCCAGTGCGTCTATGGAATGTATGTAGCTGTCGAAAGAGCACAGGATTATCCAAATTAGCCAAAATCATCACGTGGCCATCACCAACAGGAGCTGCTGGATCACGTAAGTTGTAAATGCTCAAATCCGCCGCTACATATATTATTTTGATCCGTTCGATCCGGATCTTTCTTTCTCTGGTTGTGTTGCTTTTGTAATTTGCGGTATTACGTACCCAATTTTTCATTTAGACACGTGTATAGTTCAAGTTAGTATTGCCATTTCCGCCATCTTTGCTTCGCAAAATGGTCCCAAACCCTACAGACGGCAATGCTGAAGCCGACATATCGTGTATTACACAAGACATATTCGAGCGTGATTTAATTCTCGACGAATTAAAAAGAACATTACAGTTCGCAGCGACAAATATAGATCAATTTCGTTCAAGAACTACAGATTTAACAGTGCATCAGCGAAAGTTTACAAAGATTCAAACTAAAATCGAAAAAGCGTTAATTAAATCGAAAAACTTCAATAAAGAAGCCAATATTAAGATTCGTAACGATTTTAATGACTTGTATTACGCGATAGTTACGCATTTACATAACCTAAAGGAGGTAGACGTGGAAAAACGTCGCGCGAGCCGCGCTTTTACCCCCAACGACACTTTGATAAGTGATCGTCGAAATTTACCTAAACTATCACTTCCAGAATATCACGGCGAACCGACTGGTTGGCCTGCCTTTTTTGATTTATTTCAATCGCTAGTACATAATAACAATGCCTACTCGGATGCGGAAAAGTTTAGGTACTTGCTCCTTTCAGTCAAAAACGAACCACATAATTTAATTAAATCAATCCCCATAACGGAAAGTAATTATTCAATTGCGCTCGATATTCTAAAATCTCGTTATGACAATAAACGTATTATTGCAACACAGCATCTGGACAGGCTGTTTAACCTTGAATCGTGTTCCGAACGGTCAGCTGCTACCATGCGAAATTTACTTAATGTTTATCATGAAAACATTAAGGCGCTTGAAGTCATGGAGTTTCCGGTTAAAGAATGGGATTTCGTTCTGTTAAATTTATTATTACGTAAAATTCCCGTAAATACGCGAAAAGAATATGAACGTTGCTTAACCAACCCGGGCGAAATACCTAAAGTACAAAGCTTAATTATGTTTTTAGAACGCGAACTTTCGGCTGAACAGATGATTTCAGTTTCAAATCCACAGTCCTCTAAAAACTGTTCATCATTGGGCATCAAAAGCAAGATAAACATAAATTCTGCTCAATCGCACAAACGAGTTTTGTTGGCAAGTGCGGCGCCAACCCAAAGTCGACCTTATGACGAGGCGAATAAGGTTCGATCTTGCTTGAAGTGTAAAGGACTTCACTCAATTAATAAATGTGTTGATTTTTTAGACTTATCAGCGAAAGAGAGATTTGCATTTGTTCAAACAAATAACATGTGTTACAATTGTTTATGCCCCGGGCACGACTTAAGGAATTGTAAATCGAGTTTTAAGTGCCGTAAATGCAATAAAAGGCACCATACGTTAATTCATTTAGAATCATACATTCCGCGATCGGTTATAAGCGAAGCTGCGGAATCTGCTGCTGTCTCGCTCGCTCTTACAGAACAGCCCGGCACTAGCACTAGTACGACTCATAACCCGTCTGCAGTTCACGGCGTGAACGAACAAAGTGTAGGTAGTTTAGGAAAACGACCTAACACGGTTTTACTCTCAACAGCGTTGGTTGACCTTCATTACGAAGGGAATAAGATTGCTACAATTCGCTGTATGTTAGACGGGGGTTCTCAGGCGACTCTTATAACGGAAGCGTGTATGCAACGGCTTCATTTACCGCGACAACACGTAAGGGAGCCGTTAGTAGGTGTAGGCGACATACAGCTCGAGCCTAGAGGTACATTCGTGTGCTCAATTTCGCCTAAGGGCAAACAAAGTCCAAAGATTCCGTTAGAGGCTACTATTTTAGCGAAGTTAACCCGTCCAATGCCTAGTGTACTACTAGCACCTCTCGCTGAATGGCCTCATTTGCAGGGACTCGCTCTGGCCGACCCTGAATTTCATAAACCTCAGCCCGTTGATATGATACTCGGCGAGGACATCCTTATGGATATTATTCGCGATGGCATTGTCAGGGGCAAACCTGGCACGCCCACCGCAATTAACAGTGTATTTGGTTATTTGCTAGGAGGTAAAGTAAATTTTACTCCTAATTTTTCGACTCCACGCCATACTTGTTTTACGTCGTTCGACAACGACAATCTGCAGAAGTTTTGGGAGCTGGAGTCAGTACCAGAGATGCGGAGTTACACTCCCGAAGAAAAGCTATGCGAATCCTTTTTTCAAAAGACGCATACGCGCGATGAAACAGGGCGATACGTGGTCGCTCTGCCATTCAAGCCCGATGCACCGCCGCTCGGTGAGTCTCGGCAAATTGCCCTAGCACGATTTCATAAATTAGAATATCGTCTAGAACGTAACCCCCAGTTGAAGGCGGATTATCATGCTTGCCTCCAGGAGTACGTGGATCTCAACCACATGGAGCTCGCGGACGATGAACCCCCTGCTGGTGCGAGTTACTACCTACCCCACCATTGTGTGTCAAAAATTTCCGAAACCACACGCACACGCGTAGTGTACGACGCTGGTTGTCGCACAACGAGTGGTCACTCGTTGAATGACGCCTTGTTAACGGGTCCTAAGTTACATTTAGACATTGTTGACGTTCTTCTAAAATTCCGAGTGCATAACATTGCATTTTGTTCCGACATCAAACAGATGTATCGCAATATTCTGGTGCGTGAAATTGATAGGGACTTTCAGCGCATCCTTTGGCGCCAATCGCCCGAGGAGCCTTTACGCGATTATAGACTTCGTACCGTTACATTCGGTGTAAGCAGTTCCCCTTATCTCGCCTTACGCACGATCAAACAGTTGGCGTACGACGAGGCTAAGCATTTCCCGCTCGCCTCACCAGTCCTACTAAATGACGTTTTCGTCGACGACGTGGTAACCGGTGCTGATACCACAGCTGAGGCCCTCGCTCTGCAGCAGGAGCTGATAGGTATTTGTGCCACGGCCGGGTTCGAATTACGTAAATGGCAAAGTAACTCGCCAGCGATTCTCGCTACTATGCGACCGCCAGATTTTCACGGTGAGCGGCGCGAAAATGTTCATTTTGCCGAAATGGAAAATGACAAAGGGGTCAAAGTCCTTGGACTTCAATGGAATCCGGGACCCGACTCATTTAGCTTCAAGGTACAAAGTACTTCTAAAGCCTGTACAAAGCGGGCAATTCTCTCGGAAATTGCAAAAATTTACGACCCACTCGGGTTATTATCTCCGGTGACATTGTTTGCCAAACATTTAATTCAATTGCTATGGTTAGCAAAAGTTCCTTGGGACTCGGAACCACCTATCGATATAGTTAACTCATGGACGAGTTTTGTTAACGAGCTACCGCTCTTATTGCAAATTTCATTTCCTCGTCATATTTTTAATACTGACGACTTCGATTCAATCGAAATTCACGGATTTGCAGATGCAAGTCAAATTGCGTATGCCGCATGTGTTTATATACGTCTTACGGACAATACCGGTAGGGTTCAAACTTATTTAGTCATAGCTCGAACCCGCGTAGCTCCACTTCGGCTTTGCCTCACTATCCCGAAGATGGAATTAATGGGATGTGTGATTCTGTCAAAATTGATAGAACGAGTAATGCATATTTACGGTGATCGTATTCGCCCCAATCAAGTATACGCGTGGTCAGATAGTTCCGTCGCCCTCGCGTGGCTTAAGTCACCCCCACACGAATGGAAAACGTTTGTTTCTAATCGCACCAGTGAGATTTTGTCCCGTGTCCCGGCGAGCTGTTGGCGTCACGTCCCGTCAGCCGACAACAGCGCTGATCCGGCGTCCCGCGGTTTGCTGCCCGCCGCACTCGTGCAAAGTGACTTATGGCTCCATGGTCCTATATGGCTTCAACAAGGCCACGACTCCTGGCCTATACAAAAACCGGTAGTCAATACAACGGAGGAAAAACGTAATAAAACTGAATCATCCAATGTTAATTGTGCATGTGTTTCCACATTGCCTGCCTCCCTGGACGAGGATACCCTTATTACGCGATTTTCATCGCTAGGTAAATTAGTTCGCGTCACGGCATTAATATTTCGTTTCTATAATATATGTAGAAAACATAAACAAACGTTCCCTGAATACATCACCGTACCAGAGTACCAGTTTGCATTAAAGCGACTTATATTGATTACGCAACAAAAAATGTTCGAAGACGATATTAAAAATATTTCGTCAAATAAATCCCCTTCCTTACGTTTGCGGCGTCTCGCGCCTATTCTAGATAGTGAGGGATTATTACGAGTCGGCGGACGTATTCACAAATCATTTTTACCTTATGAGTCCAAATATCAATTGATTTTACCTAAACGACATCATCTTACAAATCTTATTATTGACGATGCTCATAAAAATGAATTGCATGCCGGTCCGCAGTGCGTCCAAACCTCGCTTTTACAGCGATATTGGATTATTTCAGGTCGCGATATTGTGCGTCTACGCGTACATCGTTGTATCCCATGTTTCAGGGCTCGGCCGAGTCACGGCCAACCTCGCATGGGTATGCTACCCGCGGTTCGCTTACGCCCCGCGCGCGTATTTAGTAAAACTGCATGCGATTTTTGCGGACCATTCTACGTTCGCGCTAATAAAGTTCGTAATGCAAAAATAATAAAATGTTATGTTGCCGTTTTCGTATGTATGAGCGTTAAGGCTGTACATCTCGAGTTAGTTTCAGAACTTTCCACAGAAGGTTTTTTAGCCGCGTTGCGTCGTTTCACGTCCCGCCGAGGATATTGTACAGATATATATACCGATTGCGGACGTAACTTTGTTGGTTGTAATAATTACCTTAAAGAATTATATGCGTTCTTGCGTAACGATTCCGTCATGAGCGCTCTCAATCAACAAACCTTAAAACAAGGATTAACTTGGCATTTTCAGCCACCGTATGCTAGCCATTTCGGTGGGCTATTCGAAGCGGCTGTTAAGAGTTTTAAAACCCATTTACACCGCGTAATAGGTACACAGACGCAAACATATGATTCTATGCATACGCTGACCTGTCAAATTGAAGCGGTACTTAACAGTCGTCCGCTCTGCGTGCTAAGTTCAGACTCTTCTGACCCCTTGCCCCTTACGCCAGCTCACTTTTTAATCGGAGAGCCCTTAACGGCCCTACCTGACGTTTCTTTGATCGATGAAAACCCTAGTCGTCTTACGCGTTGGCGTTGGGTACAGCAGGCTATACAGCATTTCTGGCGTCGATGGAGTCGTGAGTATCTCCATCAACTGCAACAGAGTACAAAGTGGCTTCAAGATCGCGGTCCCGCCATCCGTGAAGGCACTGTTGTTGTGGTATGCGAAGACCACTTGCCACCGTTACAGTGGAGGCTCGCGCGCATTCATGCTGTCCATCCGGGCACTGATCAAGTTATTCGTGTCGTAACCTTAAAGAGTGGGAATACATTGTTCAAGCGACCCGTAGTTAAGGTCTGTCCCTTACCTTTAGAATAATTCCTACAATCGTTACGACTCTTAATGTTAGCATTTAAGTTAGGCATAAGTTTCATATGTTGTTAAACTTTCGCACATTCCTTTAAAAGTCACTACGTGCTTTTAAGGTGAGCGGCATGTTCCGTAGAGGAACAGATTAGTATTAATTAATTTCTATATATATTTGAATAGGTATTTTTTGTACGTACAAAGCAACACAATTAAGAAAGAATACATTTCTCGTGTTATGTGGCGGCATCTTTTGAGATGACAACTAACAAGATCTCAAAGCCCTGTCACGCCACCTAGTGAAGTAAAAGACACAACTTCGCCTGCGATTTACGCTAGTGCACGCCGTCGTTGCACTCCGTTAAAATAAATCAAAATTTCGAGTTCCTCGCTGCAGAGTTAAGTGCAAACCAGACAAGAAAGTGACTTTCTACCCAGTGCGTCTATGGAATGTATGTAGCTGTCGAAAGAGCACAGGATTATCCAAATTAGCCAAAATCATCACGTGGCCATCACCAACAGGAGCTGCTGGATCACGTAAGTTGTAAATGCTCAAATCCGCCGCTACATATTTCAATTTACAATTGTTACTGTTTTGATTATAGCAGATTACTGCTGTATATGTCACTGGAGTGCGTTGTAGCAGATACAATCGTGGGACATCAGAAACCGTACACTATACACACTTGTTTTTATTATGTCAACACATACGATTCACTTTATAACACTCGCTCTTCTGATCACACATATATTATTCTTATAAACACCATTTTTAGAAATACGAGTAAAATTGCATCAGTGTTTAAGGTTATACAGCCGCGTTGTTTATTGCCGCATGAATTAACTTATAAGACAACATTAAACTATACCAGTAATCGGCAATAAAACTAAATACCTCAAATTAGGTCTTTATAATGCGGGTTCACTGGCAACTGGTCATGATGATTTTTTAATTGCTATGAATAAATTTAACGCCGATATTGTCGCGATCAATGAATCGTGGATCAGACAGGGCCAGGAAAAACGCGCACCGCTCGTCCCCGGATATAAATTCATTAACGCCCCGCGACCGACTGGAATGCGCGGAGGCCGTGGTGGCGGGGTGGGCTTCTACATAAGAACTAGCGTGCGCGCGCGCCGCTCTACCCACCCTGTTGCTAATATTGCACAATTGTGGTTATCGGTCTCACTTAACTGTTGTTGAGGGTGTCAGTGATAATAAAAGTATTGCCAACATGTTTAGAAGATTTTTTCAAGTCGAATCACCTTTGGCATCAACACAGTCGCAAGGGGTGGTAGATACTGGCTCTCATGGCCAGAAGATAACTACCAAGTTTACGGCTAATGAAGTGAAGAAAGCCATTAAGTGTATGACAAGGGGTAAGTCTCCAGGTCATGAAGGCCTCAGTGTTGAGCACCTCCAGCATGCTGGACCGCATCTACCAAGGGTATTGGCTATGCTGTACTCATTTTGTATAGGACACGCTTTCCTGCCAGATGACATGATGAGGACTGTGGTGGTGCCAATAGTGAAGAACAAAACCGGTGACATTAGCGACAAAAACAACTATAGGCCCATTTCGCTTGCGACCATATTAGGCAAAGTGTTTGACAGTGTGCTTGATTCTCATATTGACAAATATCTAAGAATACACGACAATCAATTTGGCTTTAGATCGGGTGTATCGACCGAAAGTGCAATTTTGAGTCTTAAGCATACTGTCAAATATTACACTGACCGACAGACAAATGTATACGCATGCTACCTTGACCTATCGAAGGCGTTCGATATGGTTAATTATGACATCCTCTGGCAAAAACTGAATGACATTAACATGCCACCAGACTTAAATAAAGTTCTGAAGTACTGGTATCAAAACCAATCGAATGTCGTTAGATGGGCGGGAGCATTGTCGGATGCATACAGGTTGAAGTGCGGAGTAAGGCAGGGAGGATTGAGTTCGCCTAAGCTCTTCAACCTGTATGTAGATGCACTGATAGAGGAGCTCAGCAGCACCCGCATCGGGTGCCATATTGATGGAGTATGCGTAAATAATATTAGCTACGCCGACGATATGGTGCTGCTGAGTGCCTCTCCCTGTGGGCTCACTAAACTGATAGGTGTCTGTGAGCGGTACGCTAATAGTCACGGTTTAAAGTATAACGTTAGAAAGAGCGAATGTATGGTCTTTAGGGTTAGAAACAAATGCCCATGCGATGTCCCACCTATAAAATTAAACGGGGAGGTACTCACTGTAGTGTCACAATTTAAATATCTCGGACATATTGTGACTTCTGACCTTAAAGACGATACAGACATTGAACGCGAACGAAGAGCATTGTCTATTAGAGCTAATATGATCGCCCGTAGGTTCGCTAAATGCTCTAATCAGGTCAAGGTCACTCTTTTCAGGGCGTACTGTACTTCCCTATATACTAGCCGCCTATGGGCGGACTACACAGTAAGACGGTACAATTCTCTTCGTGTACAGTTCAATAACGCTTTCAGGGTGCTGATGGGGCTGCCGCGATACTGTAGTGCATCAGGGATGTTTGCCGAGGCGCGGGTGGACTGTTTCCACGCGACTATGCGCAAGCGTTGGACATCCCTGGTGCGCCGGATCCGCGCCAGTACCAACAGCATTCTGAGAATGATATCTGAACGGGTAGATTGTGTATATCTCAACCGCTGTTGTAGTTTGCACCTGAACCGGGATGTGAAATATCTACACTGACATCCTGACAACTGTATAGAATAGCGAAATTGTATGAAGTGACATTTTATCAAATTTGACATCTGTATTAATTAATAGCTATGTTGAATTGTATTTGTATTTATTTTTATTTGATCGAATTTTGTTTTTATTGTATTTTGTTTGATTTAGTTTCACTTCTTTTCAATTTCAATTAATTTATTTATTCGTAATCATCATTAATTTATTGACATTCCCATTATTGTGTATAGTACTAATCATACATTTTAAGATATACATTTTTTACTAACAATAATTGATCTCAGTTGGTCTCTCAATAAATGAAATTAATTAATTAATTAACTGTCGAAGTTACATAATAGGTACGGCGTATCGTCCTAACTGGATTAATGTAGATACATTTTTGGATGCCCTGACAGAATCCATAACATTTTTTTCCAAACACGACTATGTTGTTTTGCTTGGGGACTTTAATATCAATATGCTCGAAACTACAAACAGTAATGCAACAAAATTAGCTTGTTTTCTTAACTACATGAGCTTAACACAAGTGGTGAATGTACCTACTCACTTTTCTATTGGCAATGAGACACTCCTTGATGTTGTTTGTACCAACGCACCTGTTACCGATGTATGCGTTTCTAACATAACAGGATCTCTTGGTCATGCCATGATAATAATTACTTTGCCAACAAAACGACCCAAAACAATGCCAAAGACGTTTACCTATAGACCCATCAGGGATATTAACATGGCGGAATTTAATAGGGATCTGTATGCTATTAATTGGGAGTCAGTATTAACGTTTAATTCTGTGGAACATATGGTTGAGGCTTTTAATGTCCTACTGTTAACGTTATATGACTCACATGCACCTTTCAAATCTGTCACAGTTAGGCAAAGCCATTCGTTGCCTTGGATCACGGATACTATTAAAATTATGATAGGAAAGCGTAACGAGGCTTATTCAGCATACAGGAAGTCTAAAACCGAATTTCACAAACGATATTATATCGAATTAAAGAAACTGGTAAAACAAAGTATATTTAATGAAAAAAAAAAGTTATTACAATCACCACATCAATTCAAAATACAAAGATCCAAAATCACTCTGGAAAAATATTAAAAATCATGTTTATACAGATAATAATCGTGACCGACTCCCTGATCACTTCAATAATCCAAATGTAATTAATGATAGTTTTTTGAATGTGCCTGGTAGTGATGAGGTTTCTTTAACCACCATGTTGGAATTTGAACAAAACCGCTTCTGTAATTCTGTGTTCGATTTGAAACCTGTCGAAGAGGGTCAAGTGGGAAAATATATACTGTCCGTTACTACAAATGCAGTTGGGGTGGACGGAATTAGTAGAGACATGGTGCTTCTTACCCTTCCTCGTACTTTGTCAATATTAACAGCCATAATCAATCGCTCTATTTTAACCGGTGAGGTGCCTTCTTTGTGGAAGTCTGCCATAGTTACGCCTCTGCCAAAGGTAGATAACCCTAGTGAGCCTAAAGATCTTCGGCCTATAAGTATTTTACCTTTTCTGTCAAAAATATTAGAAAAAGCTGTTTATGAGCAGCTGTGTAAGTATGTAGAAAACAACAATATCCTGCCTAGGGAATGCAAACCGGTTTTTTCGGTTTCGGTTAAAACCGGTTTTTTGACGGTAACCCAAAACCGGGTTTTTAGAATTTGAAAAAACCGGTTTCGGTTTTATTCGTTTTTTTTTATTTAACTAAGTTGCATGTTTTATTCATTATAAGGGTGTAAATCGGTCCTAAACCGGTTAAATCGACATCAAATCAAATAATGTGGTGTTGTGTTAGTTTGATCAACAAACCAAAAAAATAATTTTATATAATTGGTTTGTTCCTATTCCTAGTTACAAATAACATTAAGTCATTTGACAATTCCCATACAATACAATAAAATAGTCAGATATTCTGTCTTTAATTTCGTGATAAAATCGTGTATATACGAGGGCTGCTATTTATATATCCGGAAACCGGGATTACAATCTTCTTAAATAGTATATTTGACCTCCATGGTAAAATTTGAACTTGTTTAAGTACTGGCCGGTATATTTTTTCTTTCTTTTTAACGCTAGTGTTTTGTTTTTGACGGGTTTTAAATGTCATCTCGCTGCAAGAATGGAACTCACTCGTGAAAATATTCGTGCTATGATTTATTATGATTTTCGGCGTGGTTTAACGCAACAACAGTGCATAGATCAACTAACTTCAACTTTTGGTGATGAAGCTCCATCTAAAACAACTGTGTATCACTGGTTTAGTGAGTTCAATCGTGGACGTAGTATGCTTACGGACGAAGTTAAGGCAGGTCGCCCGAAATCGGTCGTTGTACCACAAAATATTGAGGCTGTGCGAAAATTATAATGGACGACCGACATGTTACGTACCGCGAGATAGAGTCGACTCTGGTTATTTCTATGACTAGCATTAATAGCATATTACATGATCATTTAGCTGTGAAAAAAAAATTGTTCGCGTTGGATACCGCACAACTTAACTAAGGAGCAAAAAGATGCTCGCGTTGAATGGTGCAATAAAATGTTTAAAAAATATAACCGTGGTGACTCAAAGGCCGTTTATAACATCTATACAGGTGACGAATCCTGGATCTGCATGCGATCCCGAAACGAAGCAACAATCAACGGTATGGGTGTTTCAAAATGAGCCGAACCCTACGAAATTTACTCGTGCAAAAAGTACATTGAAACAAATGGTGGCCTGTTTCTTCGGTATTAATGGCCATGTAGCTACAGTGCCACTAGAAAACCGTAAAACGGTTAATTCAGATTGGTACACGACCATTTGCTTACCGGAAGTATTTGAACAAATTCGTAAAACTAACCAGCGACGAAGAATCATTCTTCATCATGACAATGCCAGCTGTCATACGTCACGCGAAACAACTCTATTTTTGGAAGGTCAAAATGTGGAATGAACGGGTCATCCGCCGTACAGCCCTGACTTAGCACCCAATGTTTTTTATTTATTTCCCAATATAAAAAATAAATTACGCGGTCAACGATTTTCGACCGCTGAAGATGCTGTCGACGCATTCAAACAACACGTTTATGAAGGTACCTCAGGCGGAGTGGTAGAAGTGCTTCAAAAATTGGTTCACACGAATGCAAAAGTGCATAGATCATCAAGGGGAATACTTTGAAAAACAATAAAACCATTTTCAGCCGTGTACGTTTGTTTTTTTGTTTCCGGATATATAAGTAGCAACCCTCGTACTATACTAGCATTCGTTTTTTACACGTGAATCAATATTTTCTTTATTCCATGACGATGAATTTAAGAATTGTTGATTCTAAAAACCGAAACCGGTTTTAACCGGTTTCGGTTTTTTTTGTGGTAAAACCGAAGAAAAAACCGGTTTTGAAAAACCTCCGGTTTTTGCATTCCCTATCCTGCCTCAATTACAGTCAGGATTTCGTAGGGGTATGGGGACAGTAACTGCCCTTATTGACGTTGTTGACAATATTATTTATGGCCAAGACTCAAGCAAGGGTACTTGCTTAGTGTTGTTGGATTTTTCTCGTGCTTTTGACTGTATAAATATAGACTTGCTTCTATCTAAATTGATTTATTATGGTGTATACTTACGGTCACTCTCGTGGTTTAGGAGTTATCTTGCTGGTCGTATGCAGTCAGTTAAAATAGCTAAAAACGATGGCACTTTATTGGTGTCTGACTCTAGACCCCTAAATCGCGGAGTCCCACAAGGCTCCATTCTGGGTCCTTTACTCTTATTATTTATAGCGCGGACATTGTTAACGTTATTAAACATTGTCAATATCACTTGTATGCGGATGATGTTCAGATGTACTACTCGGCCCGTCCTAGTGACTTTGCCGAGTCAATCAATAAAATTAATGAAGATCTTGAAAGTATTTCCGCTTGGGCTGAACAAAACAGTCTGTTACTAAACCCTACTAAATCAAAGTTTATGATTATGGGAAGTAAAACTCAAATTTTCTTAGACGGTAGCCCTCAACTAAATATTAGAGGCTCATTGATAGAGCGATTAGAAGAGGCTAGAAATCTTGGTATAATAATGGACAACCAGTTAAGGTTTGAAAAACACGTAGCAGAGTTAGCCAAATCTTGTTTTTTTAGACTGAAAATTTTGTATCAAGTAAGAAACCTTCTAAACGAAAAAGTTCGCTTGACCTTATGCGAATCGCTCATACTGTCAAAGGTGAACTACGGCGATGTGGTGTACGGGCCTCGTCTGCAACAAAAAAACTCGTCGACTAATACAGCGAGTTCAAAATGCGTGTCATCGATATTGCTACACAATTCCTCCAAGGAGCCATATCACGCCGTTTTTGAACAAGTCTTCGACTTTGAATATGGTATCACGCAGACATTTACACCTTGCCTGTCTTCTCTTCGGTGTTATAAATTGCAAGTCACCCATGTATCTTCACTCGAAAATTAATATTTCTTCTTTTCATACATCCTCATAGGGACAATTGCTTTTACCGGTTGTTTCCGTTATCTTGCGACCAAATGCTGGAATGATATACCCCCGCCTTTGAGAGAGCTGAAATCCAAAAAATCATTTAAACATAGTTTTAAAAAGATTCTCCTCGATAAACAAACCGCTGGTATTCCATACGGCTTTTTGGTCGCAGATTTCAGAATCTAACATGGTGGAGATGGCAGTCACGAGAACTAGGGGGCCTACACACTGTTCACATCCTTGCCGACTTATTTATTATCAAATACGACTTATATATTATAAACATGTAACACACACATACCCTCATTTTATACATCTGCTGTGACCTGGGTTCCGGCAGAAAACCAGTGCTTTACTCGAAAGAGTGAAGAGTATCACTGAGCCGTGACCCTTTTGTCCTGCTGCAACGCACACAGTATGTAGGTAGGTACTTTTATTTTATTTTATTGTTTATTAATTATGCCTATTTTGTTTTCTCAATTTTCTTTTGTACTATTTTTATTTTGTTCCTGTAATAATTTGTGTTCTTTATGATGATTTAAACTTTATATTGTGTGTTCTTGCAGCTGCCAAATAAATGATTTATCTATCTATCTATCTATCTTCTTTTTGTTTTAACAGAATTTTTAAAACCTCTTGTGAACCACGCACTATTTTTAGGTTTTACTTTGTTAACTGGGAAACATAATTTATAAAATAGTATAATCGTATCATAAAATCTATTGAATGCCACTGTCACATCACCTTCAGCGTACACGTCTGACCATGACAAACTACTAAGGCATTCGTTGAATTTTGCAATATTATCCAAACTGTAGTCTCTTTTATAGTGATACAAATTCAAGCGCGGTTTTTGTATATTATGGACACTGAACGTTAGGGACTGGGCAGTTTCATGATCCGACAAGCCTAAATCAAGGACTTCACCTGGAGCCTCCGAAATGTTTGATAATATTTGATCCAAGCATGAGTCTTTACGAGTGGGGCGTAGTATATGTAATACAAAATTATTGTTGTGAGCAATTCTCTTAAGTTCGGTTGAATTCTCTGTGGTCTTTAGTAGGTCTATGTTAAAGTCCCCAGCAATAATTATTTTATACTTTAATTTATGTTTTAACTTACTCATCAGAATTTCCAATTTATGTAGAAAAGATGATAAGGAAGCAGTTGGTGTTTTGTAAATACAAATCACTATAGACTTTATTGACGGTATTTCTATGCCACAGACTTCAAATACGTAGTTTTCAGAAAACTCTTTTACAAGTGACAGCTCTCGCGATTGAATATGACTCGCGCAAAGTATGCAAACGCCACCCCTCTTTTGGTGTGACCTAGAGTAAGACGCTGCCAGCCGGTAGCCAGGCAGGCGCAAATTCCCTTCATTACCCTGTCGAATGAATGTTTCAGTGAGGCATAACACGTCAAACTTCTTATTATTTTCATCCAGTTCATCTAGTGTCAATTCTAGTAATTCTATTTTGCTCATAAAGCCTGCTATATTTTGGTGAAGAATTGAAAATAAACTAACTTTGAGGGACGAAAAAGTGAGTTGTTTTTTTGTTGTGGTGTATTAGCTCGCTCACAGGTTTTCGGAAAGTGATCAGTAATGTATTTTTGTGTTAATCTTGTACTTTTTTGTTGTGTTAGTTGTGGTGTACTAGCTCGTTTACAGCTTTTTGGGAAGTAATCACTAATATACCTTTGTGTTAACCTTGTCCCGTTGCTGTCGCTAACATTATGCGACGAGTATTTAAAATAATAAGGAATAGTACCTTTGTTGCACCGCTCCTCCGCACGTGATGCATGAGCCTGTGTATTCGGGTTACAGTTCCTAGTTTGCTTTAAATTGTTGTAACTCAAATATTTATTCGAATAATCCCGAAAGTCAATGAGAAAGTTAATTTTTGAACATAATTTATACTTAAAGTTTATATTATAGGTTAGGTCTGAGACGTCCAAAAACGTACAGTTTTGAAAATGTTTGCAAAGCGATTTCACTGTGTTATTCAGTGTGCATTCATTTAAATGTATACTCTTTTTCACACCGGTAACAATAATAAAGGCTTTAGGGCGCATTTTTATGAACCCGCTGAGCTCTGCAAGTAATGCTAATGGGTTACAATCACATTCACCTATATTTATAATTATAACATCATTACAGTTAGCACTTAAAGTTTCTGGTGATTTCAATATCTCTTCACAATGCGCGTCAGGTTTAATAGTGGACGTTACCTCGTATTTTTGGTACGGTGTGTTCTGCCTTGACTTCAATAGTGTGATCGCAAGTCCTTTGCTTTGTCCTCCACCAAGGATATATATTTTACCAGGCAAGTTTTCGCAGCTTTCCGTTATTTTTTGCCCGTTATCAGCGCTAGATGTAGTAGTGGGAGGTATAATTGGTGGACTTTGTGATGCTTGAAGAGACTTTTCTACTACAAGTTCTATTTTTTCACAGTTGAAACTCGTTTGCGAAGATTGCTGTTTGCTCTCACTACTTGTGGTTTTTGATGGTTTTGTGACTTTAGAGGTAGATTTACAGATTTCCTTCAACTGTTGGATTTGCCGGTTGCATTCGGAGAGCTGTTGATTTAGTTTATCGTTTTCAACTAAAAGTTTAGTACTATAACTATCGGCAAATTCAAGTTTTTCTTGCAGTTGCACAATTTTTACCTTTAACTCTTCAACTTCATTTTTAGGGTTCCGTAGCCAAATGGCAAAAAACGGAACCCTTATAGATTCGTCATGTCCGTCTGTCTGTCCGATTCTGTCACAGCCACTTTTTTCCGAAACTATAAAAGCTATACTGTTCAAACTTGGTAAGTAGATGTATTCTATGAACCGCATTATGATGTTTACACAAAAATACAAAAAAAACAATAAATTTTGGGGGTTCCCCATACTTAGAACTGAAACTCAAAAAATCTTTTTTCATCAAACCCATACGTGCGGGGTATCTATGGATAGGTCTTTAAAAATGATATTGAGGTTTCTAATATCATTTTTTTCTAAACTGAATAGTTTGCGCGAGAGACACTTCCAAAGTGGTAAAAAGTGTGCCCCCCCCCCCCTTAACTTCTAAAATAACAGAATGAAAAATCAAAAAAAAATATATGATATACATTCCCATGGAAACTTCCACCGAAAATTGGTTTGAACGAGATCTAGTAAGTAGTTTTTTTAATACGTCATAAAAATTTAAAAAAAAAATTTTTTTCATCAAACCCATACGTATGGGGTATCTAGGGACAGGTCTTCAAAAATGATATTTAGGTTTCTAATATCATTTTTTTCTAAATTGAATAGTTTGCGCGAGAGACACTTCCAAAGTGAAAAAATGTGTGTCCCCCCCCCCCCCCCCTGTAACTTCTAAAATAACAGAATGAAAAATCTAAAAAAAATCTATGATATACATTACCATGCAAACTTCCACCGAAAATTGGTTTGAACCAGATCTAGTAATTAGTTTTTTTTAATACGCCATAAATGGTACGGAACCCTTCATGGGCGAGTCCGACTCGCACTTGGCCGCTTTTATAATTAATGGTCAAATCTGGGCAACTTCTTTTGAGCGTGTCATTTCGAAGTATGGAGCTATTGAATTCTTCGTCGGTCAAAGAATCAAATGAATTATGCACAGGTACATTGTATTTTCTTACCGTAACGTTGTCTACAGAGTAGTTGAGCTGTTGGGGCTCGATCGAGCTCTGATGTAGGGGTGCAGGAGATGTTTCTTTTGGCTTTACTTCTAGTTTTTTATGTCTTGTTTTGAAGATATAGGTTTGGTGACCTTTTTTTTCGTAATGATAGGTGTACTTGCTTTCTTTGGTTGGTCTTTCTGTTTACGACATTTAGAACAACTCCATGATGCTCTGCGTTCCTTATCCATCAAGTCGTAAAGTTTTTCTGAGTGTGTACAATTAAGGTCATAAGATCGTCCACACAGCGAACATGTCAGAAAATCTTTATCTAGAATGATCTTCTTACAATGAGCGCATGCTAGTTTTGGTGCCATTTTCAATTAAATATGTCTTCTTAATCAATATGATTAACGCTATGACATGCAGCAAGCAATGTACCTCGAAGCAGCAGTGTAAAGCGTCCAGTCGCAATGATGTAACCGGCCTGCGCACGATGACTCACGCACCGCTGCCGCTGGCGCGCTGCGAGTTGTCGTAGGTCAGTTCCTCGACGGTTGCTTTATAATTTTTAAAATGATTTTCGCTATAGCGTCCAAACCACTTAGAGTTTATTTATAAATTAAACACCGTTTTAAAGGTCACTTTCACAGCTACAGAACGGTGTATAGCACAGTACGTAACAAACACTTTAAACATTTTTTAAACGAATAAAACGACAGGAGAAAGATTTAACACTGTTGTTCGCGCAGTAGCGACCACAGATCCTCCCTTCGCAATAATTCGCCTTCCATACATTTACTCTGAATGGTAAATTCGATTCGACGCACCGCGGCTTTTCGTCAATATACGTAGTTTACATATCGTGATAATTATTTACGTATTGATATTTATAGATTTGTTGCACCCAAAATCTCCTGCAACTTGTTTGTTTTAGTTTTTTGTTATGGATTGCTTTGAAAAGCAAAATAAAACATAAACGAGCCACGGCAGTGAATATGTACAGCACCATTATGAACAATTGACTGAGGGACGCCATGTTGCCGAGCAAATTGGCTCTGCTGAGGCAAAAGTTTCACGAGCACGCGGCCGCGCAAGGATATTTTCTCGCGAGGCTGCTCGCGTGAGAGTCAGAATGGCGGGTGTACCAAAACAAAAATATTTTTTTATTTATTAATACTACGTCGGTGGCAAACAAGCATACGGCCCGCCTGATGGTAAGCAGTCTCCGTAGCCCATGTACGCCTGCAACTCCAGAGGAGTTACATGCGCGTTGCCGACCCTAAACCCGCCCCCCCTCGATGAGCTCTGGCAACCTTACTCACCAGCAGGAACACAACACTATGAGTATAAAAGCATATCATCAAAAAACAGTATACCCGCCATTCTGACTGTCAGAATGGCGGGTGTACTGTTTTTTGATGCTAACTTTAAGTACCGTGAGATACAATTTTTTTTAAAGGAGGTACTAAATGTAGTGTTATCTATGCCTAGACATAGTGACAGCTGTGGCGCTGTCTCGAGCACGCGGATGTGGGTAGGCAGTCTGATGACAGTTAATATATAAATAATAAATACGGACGGACGTCTGCCGAACATTGGTGTGGTATCGAGCCAGTGAATGTAATATATTGTGGTTAGTGAGTACTACAAGTGGCGACGAGGGTAAAGGTTAGTGCAAAATCAATCATGAAAACCAAATCATTATATATATATATATATATATGTTTATATATATATATATATATATATATATATATATATAAAAAGAAAAGATAATCTGGGAGCAATAGGTAGTTAAGTACAAAAGCTTTTAAATCCTTAAAAAAGAGATAATTTACTACAAACTAGCGTGCCTAGGGAATGCAATAACCGGGCGTTTTTCATTACCGGTAATTTACCGACGCGAGGTCCCACTAACCGGTTAACCGGTAAATTACCGGTTATACGTTTATGAAATAAAAAACATTGATTTTGCATTATTATTGATTGTGTCCTTATTTTCGTCAGTAACCTTTAAAAGTAATCAACAGCACGTTATAGAAACATCGACAAAACAAAATAATGAAAATAAACTATAAACATTAAACAAGATATATTTACTAATCATATTAAATAAAAAATCAAACATGTATCATTTCAAAGCGAAATGATCTTGTACATTAAATAAGCAACATTAAACTTTTTTAATTCTTTAAAAATCGCAGTAATCAAAGGGTAACAAAAAAGTGACAGTCGTCATTTAAATGTCACACACGTTTGCATTTACACATCTATCAATATAATATTGTTATTAAAGTAACTAAAACCGTAATCAACATTCATTAAAATCTAGTAAATATAAGAAAAAAGAATATTTAACAGCAAGATTAGTTTCATATCATTTTAACACTAGTTATTTTAAAATTGCACTTTAAGAGGCCGTTATCGATTTTAGTCTCAAAAATGTCAAATTGATAGATTAAGCGCATGAAATTGTACACCTTTTGTTAACTATTAAAAATAACAAGTACTGGTTTCTATTAGCACGTCTTGTTATCTTTCATTATATATTTTTTTTAAACAGACTCACTTAATTAGTAATGATTTTTTTTCTGATGGACGTTTAGGTAAACGCGCGAAAAGCAGTGATTTTGTCGATCTTATTTGTAAATTTCGTTAAGTTTGGACTGCTAAAAATGGTAATTTTGTATTACACATATCCTGTACTTCAACTTTAATAAACTACATTTTTGTTACTATAAATTTGAAGTAGTGTAAATGAAAGTTAGACGAAATCAATTTTCTCCAGAAATTACTTCAAAACAAGTGAGCATTTCTCTGAAAATTGACTTAATTTCAACGTAATTTTGATACTTAAACAATCTACAACATTTGCTGAAACTGTTCTTATACATCATTTTGTATAATTTACTACCATAATTTATATGAATTTTTAAAAACTATCCCTTCTCGTCACCTATTACCGGGGACGCACGCTTGCGACCTCATTATTAAAAGGCAAGATGAAAAAACGTGCTAATAGAAACCAATACTTGTTATTTAGATATTACGTAACAAAAGGTGTCCAATTACAACGACTAAATCTTTCAATTTAAATTTTTTGCTCTAAAATCGTTACCGGGCTCTTAAGATAGGAGTTGGAATCAGGAACATGTCATCATCAGATCATTCTGTTAATTATATATAAAATATAGAACGTTGCTTAGACATTCGTGAACGATATCTTGAACATAAGTAACCAGCGGTAGAAAATGTTCTTTCGCATTCCACACTTGTCTGACACTACAGACTAAAACAAAGGACACTGAACATAGTAAGGCGGATCGGGTAGGTGTGGCGAGAAGGGAAAGGGCGAGGGATTAGCGACCACTCATTTGTCACAAAACATTGCTTCCTAGTTCCTACTCCGACGAGATCATAAGATGCAGAAAAGTAAGTATTTTAAGTGTCTCTTCGTAATCGTAAACCGTAGTAATTGTTTTTTTTATAAGTACGAAGACATAGATGGGCTAATTCAACAGGTTGTTACATTTTTATTTGCCTATACAACGTTCGGTAAATTCCCGGTTACGGCTGGAAATTACCGGTATTTTACCGACTGTAATATTGGTCAAATTACCGGGTAACCGGTTAACCGGTTAACCGGTTAGCATTCCCTAAGCGTGCCACGCAGATTAGGTTATTGAACTATAACATAAACAACCGCGGGAGCGTAGATACTTAAAGTTATGTTTATAAACCATTGTTGTTGCCGTGTAATAGATTTTTGGGTTAAAAACTATTATCAATCATTCATTGTTGGGACTAAGATTCTATCTATATAGAGAGATCTATTTAGGTATTTATATCTAGAATAAGAATGATGAATGTTGTAAAAATTTGATAAACAAAGGTTGTTAATAATTGTCGGATTTTTACAAAATACAATAAAATCACGTAAAAACAAACTTAAGTAATGAACAAAATAAAAAAAAATCTGATACTTACCTATACATAGATATAAAGAGGCCTACGCCCCGTGTCGACTGTCACCTGGCCCAAATGTGCGAAGTGAACATGGTGGACACACATGGACAAATTTATTTATTGCAAGGCGTAGGTACCTAGGTTATGCAGTGAAATTCAAGAATCTAGTAAATGAAAAATAATATAATAATTGTAGCAAACATACTAAGAATGAGAATTTAATGACGAGAATTAATGTAGGTACTAAAAAATGTATCGATCATTTCGCGTATGTGTGAAGTCTGGAAAGAACGTGAGTCGTGTGTAGGTACGTAATTGGTACTTATCTAGGGGTTTTAAGTACTAAGTGAGGCGTATGAATAGAGAATTGAGGATCGAATGTTTTACTTACACTGGGTCATTGTTACGTGCTATATAAATAAATAAAATAAAAAATAAATATTAATGGACATTATTACACAAATTGACTAAGTCCCACAGTAAGCTCAATAAGGCTTGTGTTGAGGGTACTTAAACAACGAATAATTTATTTATTTATTTGTGTTGGCTATGTCATATCTGGCCATAAAGCAATAATCGAACGAGCGAGCGAAGTGAGGCGATGTTCTTACATTCAAATTGGAGCACACGGCTGGCTGGGGAGTGGGGACGCGTTCCGGCATTTTGTTGATTTTTAGATAGATAAATAAAATATTGCAACATCAACAAGGTTAAATTACAATTATTTTGGACACATTTAAGTCTCAGCTATGTGCTGGAAGCCCCGCCTGTACGGCGTGGTTTCAGCACTGGTTTTCAGCTTGCTTTGAGTTGAGGCGCTGACACAAGGCGGTTGCTAAGTACACACTTATTACTTTGTTTATTTACAGAATTAATGTTACTTAATTTAAATATAATAAAAAGCGGTAATTTAATTACAAATAACTGGCCAAGAGCATGTCGGGCCACGCTCAGTGTAGGGTTCCGTAGTTACTCTTCCATCACAATAAGCTAAACTGGAGCTTAAAGTATAGTAAATTGTTAACCAAGGGATGAAACGGTACCTTTCACCCGAGTTAAACAAATAGGCAAATTTGCATATTCAGTACCTAATTAAAGTAAGTCTTTTTACTATGAAGGGAAAACTTTTTGCGATAACTCAAAAACAGCTAAACTGATCATGTCCGCTATAGTTTTAATTTAATGTATTTCTTAAGCTCTACTTCCACGATTTTTTTCATATTTTTTGGACCTATGGTTCAAAAGTTAGAGTGGGGGGCACATTTTTTTTTTTCTTTCGGAGCGATTATCTCCGAATATATTCACTTTATCAAAAAATGTTTCTTGAAAACCCCTATTAATTTTGAAAGACCTTTCCAACGATACCCCACACTCTAGGGTTGAAGCGAAAAAAAAAATTCACCCCCACTTTACGTGTAAGGGAGGTACCCTAAAAAAAATTAAATTTTTAGATTTTATTGTACGACTTTGTCGGGTTTATTGATGTATATATCCATGCCAAATTTCAGCTTTCTAGCACTAACGACCACGGAGCAAAGCCTCGGACAGACAGACAGACAGACAGACAGACGGACATGGCGAAACTATAAGGGTTCCTAGTTGACTACGGAACCCTAAAAAAGAGAGAATAATAAGTATCTAGTAAAATTATTTCGATAGGTACACTGAATATGGAGTATTAAAGTCAATTTGTCTTTTAAGCAACACGGTTTTCAACTTTTCAATTCATCTTTAAACGATGTTTGGAACATGTTAAGATGAAGAGGTGAGGGAAGCTTGTTCCATATTTCCGCTGCACTGACTTTAAATCCGCCTCTACATCCCTTGGTTTTGTGTCTAGGTATGGCTGCCTTGTTTAATATTTTGCTACGTGTATTAAAATGGTGTTGATCTTTTGCCCATGCAATTTTCTCAAACAAATATTCAGGCCTTTTTGAGTGTACAACTTTGTGCACGAAGCCATGTGCAATTCACGTCGTAAGTTCATTTTTAGAATTCCCTTCTCGTTAAGGTAGGGCGTGACGTGATGTGCGCCCTACGAGGAACATTAAAACAAAACCTCGCGCATGCGTTTTCCACCCGCTTTTTAACTGAGCTATCAGAGGATAGTTTGTTACGCAATAAATTTAGTGTATTGTTCTAATTGTAATGGAAATGGAATTGGATCAACGTGTTCTTCTTCCTCGCGTTGTCCCGGCATTTTGCCACGGCTCATGGGAGCCTGGGGTCCGCTTGACAACTAATCCCATGATTTGGCGTAGGCACTAGTTTTTACGAAAGCGACTGCCATCTGACCTTCCAACCCAGAGGGGTAAACTAGGCCTTGTTGGGATTAGTCCGGTTTCCTCACGATGTTTTCCTTCACCGAAAAGCGACTGGTAAATATCAAATGATATTTCGTACGTAAGTTGCGAAAAACTCATTGGTACGAGCCAGGGTTTGAACCCGCGACCTCTGGATTGCAAGTCGCACGCTCTTACCGCTTCTTATTTATTATATTATGAGCAGGCTCGATCAAGAAGGGGTTAGGAGCTTAGGAGTTACCAGGTATGTCCTGGTAACTCCTCGAAGGGCAAGTAGCTATTGGTGAAGGGTCTTGCAATTCTGGTAATCATGTTTGTAAGAAAGTATAGTAGAGTATGGTATCAATGTTCAGTTTACTCATGTATTATTTATGACTTATGTAGCAAGAGAAAGACGAAATAAAATAAATTTAAAATAACATAATTATTAGTTATTTTACATGAAAGATTACGGCTTAGCACAGATAGGTACAGGATATTTTAATTTCTATGGTGACTTTAATCTATCAATTAAGCGCTCCTCAGACTTTGCAATAAATCACACGCGGTTTGGAAACGATACCTATCGTTTGCGAGCGAAATACTAGTTATATTGAACGACACACACATGCGCTGTTGCATGCGGGTTACAGTTTAAATTTTCAATTTCCTATAAGTAATGCATAATTATAGCGTGTTACTATGATTTCATGGGTCGAAATAATATATCGTATTTATTCTTTCTATGCCAGTAGCTGTAGCCCTAACGCCTGCACGCCCGCTGACTCGCCACCAGGAGATAATAAACAGGTCTCAATTTAAGGTCTCGGACGTAAAACGGAACACATAATATGAGAATTTTACCTTCCAATAAAATTCTTATTATGTTTCCTGAATACGTCCCAGATCTGAGTAATGTTTTCCTGGTAGCCTTTTTATTCTGACGGTACTTCTCCTCAACAATGACATGGCGCGTGGCGGCGAGTCGTGGCGCGTTGGCAGCTCTGTTTGCAGGGAGGGGATGCGGAAACTACGTCATGGCGTGGAGCGGAGCGACTACATAGACGCTAGCGGCATCTATCGGACGACGGCGGCGTTACGCTCTCGCGCGATGTCGCTGTTTTGCGGCTGTATGGGCCTACATTGAATGTGAACCATGCGTGATTGTTTTGCGGCTGTATGGGCCTACATTAAATGTGAACCATGCGTGATTGTTTTGCGGCTGTATGGGCCTACATTGAATGTGAACCATGCGTGATTGTTTTACGGCTGTATGGGCCTACATTGAATGTGAACCATGTGTGATTGTTTTGCGGCTGTATGGGCCTACATTAAATGTGAACCATGCGTGATTGTTTTGCGGCTGTATGAGCCTACATTGAATGTGAACCATGCGTGATTGTTTTGCGGCTGTATGGGCCTACATTGAATGTGAACCATGCGTGATTGTTTTGCGGCTGTATGGGCCTACATTGAATGTGAACCATGCGTGATTGTTTTGCGGCTGTATGGGCCTACATTGAATGTGAACCATGCGTGATTGTTTTTCGGCGCTTTGGGCCTACATTGAATGTGAACCATGCGTGATTGTTTTGCGGCTGTATGGGCCTACATTGAATGTGAAACATGCGTGATTGTTTTGCGGCTGTATGGGCCTACATTGAATGTGAACCATACGTGATTGTTTTGCGGCTGTATGGGCCTACATTACATGTGAACCATACTTGAATTTGTTGCGGCTGTATCGGCCTACATTACATGTTTTATATAAGTTATTTTTAAAGTAGGCATTTTACAATGTGCTTATGAATGTCGAATTGAACTTAGCCGGCTCTAACCCTACATATGTCTTTTACGACTAAAAATGTACCGACATTGTGAGAGTTTAGAGTTTGGGTTGCAGGTATGAAGTCAGATAAGGCTACGGTTGCGGTTCGTTGGGAAAAGTGCAAGAGATCAGGTCATTGAACATATACCTAGAAGCTCGTTGGGGGGCCTGCAGGAAATTATTTAATTCAAGGGAAGGAGTTATTCGAGGAAATAGAAATTACAAGAGAAAGACGATTTACACGAGGAATAGAGAGAAAGTTAACACATGTGAACGATGTGGTCTAATGGTACTTCAAACGACTGAACATAAGTATCCAGCGAAAGGGAAAAAATGACATTCATGTGGGAAATTGGGGCATTTTATTGCGCGTTGTGGGAGCTAACCTGAAAAACGGAAATTTGAAAACAACCAAAATGATAACAAATTTCATAAACGCCAAAAGACTGGTAAAAAGTGAATCTGATTACATCGGAAAATGAGTCTAAGGAAATAGAAGAAGTACATCATGTATTTGGATAATACATTTATTCTGTTCGTCATAAAATCAAAATCGTTTTTGTATTTATTTAAATTTTATTGCACAAAAAAAAATTCAAATGGCGGACTTAATGCCTAAAGGCATTCTCTACCAGCCAACCATAGGGCTAAACTCGATTATCTCGGTTTGGTGATTATCTTTGTATTTAGCTTTGTAAAAGATATGATAACATTTATAAGTTATTTACTACAACGGGAGTCAGTGATGTAAGATTTAGTTTAAAATTACCTCCGACGTTACGAGAGAGGCGCTGTTCCCGTAGTATCGGAGAAGATTTCATTGGGTTTATAACTTGTTCCAAAAATGATCAGTAATTGAATTAAGTCACAAGGGGCATTTATTGTAACGATTGATTTGAGGATATTTTTACGTAAACGAAGAATAAGGTTGTTATCTCGTGGATTTCAAAAAGAGTTCTGTCGTGGATCTAGGGTCGAATATTTGCTGGCATCTATTCGACAGGATGCTGAGAAAGTGGTCGAAGTATGTAAGGGACCAACTCTGTCTGGATTACTAAATGTTCACACATGAAACGACGCGCTATCCCTGATGAGGCTTCGATAGATGTCGGACTATATTTTTTAGGTCCGCTTGTACTTCTTGCTGGTATTGGTCAACTACACAGCCGCTGTAAAGACATAGATAGTGTTAGAAATGTAAGATAATTTATATCATTATTATTTGGAAAACACCGTCTGTCATCAAACTATTTCTATTTTGATACTAGTTGTTAATATTTATATTGTCCGGGTTTGTAAACGTGCCCTAACTGACAGCCCAGCTGTCATGGGCGCGGCTGTCAAGGGAGCTTCCCGCGCCAACGTGAGCATCGGTCGTCGGACTTAATATTATCATGTACTTAATTCACAAATAAATCAATTACTCAAGACCTAGTGCGTTTTATATCTTTCATTTCAGAAGTGAGATCTTAAACATTCATGCTCACAAAGTATTTCAGTTAAATAAGTTGATTCTCGTACGAAATCGTAATGTTGGAAGACTTGGAAGTAGCATTATTACGCTTATAATGGGCACGTACCTACTTTGGGAAAATGCACTAAGTTTTGGGTCGCGAAGTGTTTCAATGTATTGTTCAAAACCTAGTTAACACACGTGTGAATTGTTATAAATTATATATGAATTCGGAGAAGTACAATATTATCACCTACCGGTCATTGACCTGCCGGTAAGCTCCGTGAACAAGGCGAGTCAAACAAAACTCGATCACAACTCATGATGTTGGTCTACAATACAGGAGAGTGGTTTGTTTATGATAGCAAAACAGGTAATAAATACTATGAGATATTTATTATATTTAGAACTGAGAATTAATTTGAATATGTAGTGAATGTTCACTTAAACTGTGCGAAGCGTAATAGGATTATTTATGAGATTGCGCATGGTTTAGTTTGTGCAGTTGAGAAAGTATATAAGTAATCAGAATTGTATAACATGACATGTCAAGTCAGGAAACCAGGCTTGGCAGTTTCAAATTTGATATTCTTATTTGTGCTGTACAATAAATGTACTTGGCATCTTGTTCAAATGCTGAATTCAATATCAAATCATGATTAAAACAAGTAATGATATATATTGAGTTAGTTTTTTAGTTACCATTAAGGTTATATAAGCGTAATATTCCTGAAGTTCCACCGGGGTCATATAAGGTCATTCAGCTTCAGGCCTATCAATTGGAAAGTATTGGTGTGTCTTTCAAATTATATTTAAGGAATTTTCTTAATGGTAAGAAATGCATGATGAACTGCCCTTAAGTTTAAAGCAAAGTGTTTGATACCTACTGTGGCACAGTGATTTTGCTGGTGTACCCACTGAAGCCTTCACCCTAGACTAGATTGAATATTGAACAGTAATTTTGTCATGATCCCATTTGAGTTTTAATTAATTAATTATCCGGTATTTCTTAGTGACAAAAGTGATTTTATTACATTGTCATTTATTTAAATGACTGGTATTAAGGGAATAGTGTACCCCCCTGAAAGTACAATATAATTTAGGATGGAATAATCACCTGTGTAACTATACAAGCAAAATGAAAATGGCTGGTTGGTTCCAGAAGAGGAATAAAGACAAAATTGACCACTACCTGTTCAAATGAGTTTTACAAGCAAGAAAGTAGGTTGAGATGTAGGTATAAGGGTTTTATTCATGCACTATTGTAATACAGTATATTCAGTATGGTGATTTACTGTTATCAAATAAATATTTTTGTGTTGTGTGTGTGTGTGTTCTTACATTATGTTCACAGATATCATTGTGATGGACAATTGGCCTATACAAGTAACACAGTCATTGTGCTGGCTGGTGAGTAATTGTGTAAAGTTCACACGGGATGAACTAAGGACAAAATTGACCGCTACACTTGAAAAGTTTAAAAATAAAATGTTTCAAATAAGTAAGTAAGTAAGTAAGTAAGTAAATATTCTTTATTGTGCACCATACATTTAAAAATAGACATGAAATGAAAAAACACGTAAAAGTTAGGTAACAACAGGCGGTCTTATCGCTAAGAAGCGATCTCTTCCAGACAACCTTTGGGTAGCAGGAAACAATGAACTTATAACATTGAACGGGTAGTGCCGATATACATATAATTCAACAAAATGAAGACGCAAACAATATAATACATACCTACATACTAATAAAATAAATACATATATACATACATACATTATATATTATACAATCATAAATAAAGGCAAGTTAAGGCAGCGAAAGGTAGTGAGTCTTCAAAAGATTTTTGAAAACGGGAAGGGATTTAGCACGTCTAATGTCTAATGGCAAAGCATTCCACAACCGAACAGCACGAAAAGAAAAAGAGTTGCTATAAAATTTTGATGATGAAGGTGGTGGAGCAAGGAGATGCATCTCCGCACAGCGGACCGAGGAAAGATAGTTGAAACGCTTTTTCAGATATAGAGGGGTGGAGGGGTTGAAAAGAATGTTATAAAGAAGTACAAGAATATGAGAGTTACGGCGATGACGAATAGGGAGCCACTTGAGCTGGGTACGAAATTCAGAGACGTGGTCATATTGCGTAATCCAAATATGAATCTTATACAGACGTTTTTGAAGGCGCTCAAGTTTATTTAGCTGGTCCTCTGTAAGATCAAGATAGCAAATATCGGCATAATCCAATATAGGGAGAAGAAGAGATTGAGCAAGCGCAATTCTGGTAGCGAGCGGCAAGAAGCTACGAAGCCTGCGAAGTGACCCCAGAGAAGCAAACATCTTCCTACTGATCTCACTTATCTGTGGTACCCAAGACAGTGTGCGATCAAATATAACTCCAAGATTTTTTACCTGGCTCGATAATGGAACCGGGACACCATCAAACACTATGAAAGGTAAGTTAAGAAAGTCAATCCGAGAAATGAGTTGAGAGCTGCCTAAAATTATAGCTTGCGACTTACACGGATTAACTTTCAGCCCATAGCGTTTGCTCCAACTGGAAATGTGTTCCAAGTCCCGATTTATGGAGCCGATACTCTTAGGTAGATCGTTAATTACGCATTGAGAGTAAATTTGGAGGAAATTTGGAAATTTGGAATAAGTTTGACTAATGGAAAATAGTGATGAGAACTGAGAAGTATACCTAAGGGTTTTAGTCCCGTGCAATGGAACTAGGTAAGTGCTCTGTAGTCTGATTGTGACAAGCAATTTACAAACTATGGAGATGTCTATATAAATAGCTAACTATTTATTTCTTGTAGTAGTTATATTTGCTTCAAAATAATATTCTGATTATTATTATTATTATTATCTTTAATTCAGACCAAGGATCCATATTTTGTTAGTAATTACATAAAAGCATAAAAAAAAAACATAGAAACTAGTGTTAGTGTATAACATAGAAATAAAAATAATGTTATGTAAGAGCATGGAGCCCAATCCACCTCTTCAACACTGGCGAGTCCCAGCGATCAACAACAGCGCACAGGAGCGTGTTGCGGCTGTCGCGTGTGCGCTGCATCATGGAGGCGCAGCGCGCGCGCATAATGGCGGCGAAACCCGCCGTGCGCGACTCTGCGAACATCGCAGAAGCACTGCAGTAGCGCGGCAGCCGCAACAACGCTCTGTAAGCGTTGTTGTATTGTACTCGCAGGTCGCTGTATGCCTTCTGCGTATAGTTAACCCATAGGCTGCATGTATAGAATGACTGGCAGTAAGCTTTAAATAGTGTAATTTTTACTTGCTCAGTACATTTTGCAAACCTACGGGCCAGCATGTTGCATCGGACAGACAGCGCCCTGCTCTTCCGCTCTATATCAGCATTGTCTTTTTGGTCCGCGGTGACCCAATGACCCAGATACTTGAACTTGTCTACCCTATGTAGTTTTACACCAGTAAGTACAAACTCAGGAGCATCAGTATAACGAATTTTATCTGGTTTGAACATCATAAACTCACTCTTCTGAGCATTGTATCTGAGTCCGTTGGCCACCGCATAGGACTCACAAATATTGAGCAGTTTCTTCAGTGCGCCACTCGAGGGGCTCAGCAGCACCATGTCGTCCGCATAACTAATATTATTTACACAGACTCCATTTATATGACAGCCGATACCGGTACTGCTGAGCTCCTCGATCAGCGCGTTGTCGTAAAGGTTGAAGAGCGTGGGAGAGGTTAGCCCCCCCTGCCTCACCCCGCACTCCAACCTGTACTCATCGGAGAAATAGCGTGCCCATCTTACACAGTTGCTCTGATTATAATACCAATGCATAAACAAGGATGTTATTTCTCCAGGTACACAAGGTAGTTTCCGTCATTAATTTCCTCCATAGTACGTCGTAGGCAACAAGGTCGAAGGCTTTTGACAAATCAAGGAAAATGGCGAATACTGGTGTCTTTCTACTAGTATAGTACTTCACAGTCTCCTTGAGACACAGGACAGCACTTTCGCAAGAAAGATTTGGCCTGAAGCCAAACTGCGCGTCGTGGAGTTTAATGTGCTTATCCAAATGCTTACCAAGAAGACTATCAAGCACCTTAGCAATGACAGTGGCTAGAGAAATTGGTCTATAGTTATTAACATCAGAATGGTCACCAGTTTTATTTTTAATTATAGGAACCACTGTAGTACGCATCAACTTTTCCGGTAAATATGAGTGGCTCAGACACAAAGTAAAAAACGTTGACAACACCCTGTGCAGATGAGCTCCAGCGTGCTGCAGGTGCTCAATGCTGAGGCTGTCATGGCCCGGCGACTTGCCTCGCACCATTCCCTTTATGACCTCGCTCACTTCCTTCGCGGTAAATACCACTTTCAGATCGCCACTGACAGCCTCAGCACTAGGCACCCACGGCGTCGCCGTCCCAAGTGGAGATTTGACACTAAAATGAGAGCGGAACACATTTGCTATGCCGACGGGATCACACACTCCCGCTACACTCACGGGAAGGCTCGACCTAGGGTTTAATCTGTTAGTGGTTTTCCAAAACTGACGGAACTTTTTATTTGAGTGTTGTTCAGCTAAAATGTCCATTTTTATACGTTCTTGATTATTCTGGCACCACTTTAATATTGATTTAAACACACGTCTGGACTCACACATCTCCCTGTACACGGGTCCAGAGTTCGGTCTGCCGTGCACTAACCAACTCCCAAAACAAAGCCGAGCCTTCTCGTGAGCACCCCGCACGTACTTATTCCACCCAGTGACATGTCTACGTTTGCGAGTTATATTCACATTAACGTTATAACAACACTCGGCAGCTGATTAAAGATCTATGTACAATTTTGTTAGCTATCAATATTATTGTACTAACGCACAAACCAGTATAACCTGACCTCAAGAAGGTTGGTTGCACCAAACCGTCTGTCACTGTTAAAGTGTTCGCAAAATTTATTGTATGGCTTCCCATACTCAAATTTTATTGTATGGCTTTCATAGGTTACTTATACTTTTATTATATTAAATAAATAAATAATAATAAATAAATATTATAGGACATTATTACACAAATTGACTAAGTCCCACAGTAAGCTCAATAAGGCTTGTGTTGAGGGTACTTAGACAACGATATATATAATATATAAATATTTATAAATACTTAAATACATAGAAAACACCCAAGACTCGGGAACAAATATCCATGCTCATGACACAAATACATGCCCTTACCAGGATTTGAACCCGGGACCATCAGCTTCGTAGGCAGGGTCACTACCCACTAGGCAAAACCGGTCGTCGCAATATTACTACTGAGTGATGTTAGCCAGTCCATCAACTGTGGCTGGTGCAACTGGTAGTTAGACTGGACGGTCAAATGGTTACTTGTTAAGCGATTGGAATGTCAACCAAGTCACTGTACTGATTGGGCATTTACGAAGCTTGCTCAGTAATCCATAATTTAAGTGACCAAAATTATTATTTTAATTATTGAAATATGACTATTAAACTTAAAATAATATCGAGTAGCTTGCATTGATACTGAACAATTTAACAATAAAAATAATGAACAGCTAAATTAGAACAAGTTTCATAAAAGCATCAAATTAAAGTTGCTGGATACGTGAGTATGTAGTTACATCCTAATGTAGGTACTTTCAGTCCTTAGTTTGATTCTTCAATTTATCTGTTTTCTGTTGTTAAATTACTGTTCTTAACCTCAACAATTGCACTCCAATTAAATATTTAGAAGGTAAGGTAGGAATACATGAATATATACATAAATAAAATATTTATTGTTGCCATTGGAGTTAATGGAACAGTTGGTGCAGAAAATATACTAATACTTCTCATCATTTGAGAATGAGGTACTTTTACAAACTCATTTGAAATTGATGTCCTACCCATCACCAGAAGTTTGGTTTTATTATAAGTTGTAAATGTTAACAAGTAGGCAGTTCGTCTTCACTGAATATGTTGAAATCCTATCGACGACTTAAATACTTACTAGACTAGCCTATGGCCTAGCCTTATGAAGGTGCATAGAAATATTGTTAGAATTATAGATAATTTATTAACTAAATTAATCGTTACATTACTGTTTTATTTATTACAGTTTATCATAGATTTGGTAATATAATAATATTGATAATCATTAAATAAGTAGTTGAATTGTTGTTACGATTCTAGTCCTCGCCAACGCATACTGTCACAGTGGCGCCAGAGTTATCGGCACCGTCCGCCAACGTCGGTCGGCGGGGTTCTCACAGGGCCAGCATGTGTTGACGTGAACAGGACAGGTGTTCGGTTACTAAGATAGTGCTTGTTTAGTTTATTTGATATCCGTGTACCAGTACTTTTCAAAGGTTATAACTGGCACGCACAGGACATTTTTCACGTTCACTTCGTATTCGTGACTTGTCGTAATTTCCATATCTCCGGAACACAAAACAGGTACTTTCGTATTATTTGCTACAATAATGTCTGGAATATCCGGCGAAAACTCTTTATTTTGCAGCCAAGCTTCATTCGCCGTAAAGTGCTGACTCGCACCGGAATCCACATAAAAATCGCTTTTATTGAAGTCTCCACTAAGAAAAACGATGCTAAACGCGTTAGTCTGCTTTTTCTTTTCTGTTTTTTCATTTAACAGTGGATTTAGCTTCGATAATGGCCTGCGTTTTTACATTTATAACAGGTGAGGTTCTTCGTGTTTACATTTGAGTTTGACGTTTGAGAGGTTTGTTGTCTATGCTTGCTATTAGGGATTGCAAACCGGATTGATTTTCAATCCGGCCGGATCCGGCCGGATTTTGACCATAACCCGGCCGGATCCGGCCGGACCGGATCCGGTTTGGTATAGGGATATCAAAATTAATTAAATGACATATTTTTCTAGTTTTTTGCGTAATACGTATTCCTAAATCTATAATTTGAAGTTAATAAATAACTTCTTAACAATAAAATAACCCTTAGTAGTAAAAAGTGTGACCTTGTCAATATCACTTAAAAACCCAAATATGAGATCGGTCATTTATATTATAACATATATAACCATTCACAAGTGCTCAAATTTTCGTTTACAATTATAAATTTGATTAGTTTCCAAAGCCCGGTAATGGGATGTGGGGTGGGAATTGGAACTCCGTGAAATGACAAGTTTTCGTAACTGTTCCTTGATTGAATTCTATGTAACGTTGACATCCATTCTAGTAAGAAAATAAGATATTTTACTATTAACCAAAATGATATTAAATTTTCCCTCATTTTTGCCCAAGAAAATAGTAGTCTGTATGATTTAAAAAAAATACCTTTTTTTATTTACAGAAAAGTATATTGGTCAAATTATAGGGAATGGAACACGACACGACGATCTCATGCGAAAAATAATAGAGTGTAGGATTGAAATCCATCGCGGAAAGGGACTCCTTAAGAAAAGTTACATGGATCAAATAAAGAATTGGCTAGACGTAGAGTAGCATGTACCATTAAGGAAATTGCATAAGATTGGATGAAATTGTAAATACAAAAGATTCTCTCTCAAATTTGAATAGAAAATAAACAATATATATATATATATATATATATAATCGATGTAAAATAAAGATTATCAATGTTATCATTTCATTTCATACATTCATTTTCAATACAAACTTACAATCTTATATTCATTCACACATGTAACACATATTGATTAGCCCAACTCTAGTCAGTTGAGTTCCGCCGACTTAATCCTGCTCATTTGTTTACTTTTAATCTCCTATCACAACATTATGACACTCTTTTCTTCTCTTTAGCATAAATTACAAATGCCTTCCATGGCATCTCCATCGTTTAATTTTTCCTTCTATTACAGTATTTATGTAATCGTCGTATCGTGCCACCAACATGAAAGGCAACTTCTGTTCCCAGTCATCGTCATAATAAATATATTTTTATTTAACTAAATTTAAACTTTTTCATTCGTTTTATGCTCTGTTCAAGTTGATGTATCTCATCCGTCGCCTTTTCCTCATCTAAACCGCACAGTGCGTGCTGTATTTAGGCGTTTTTTTTTATTTGACCGGATCCGGTCCGGATCCGGTGATTTTTACCGGATCCGGTAGCTCCTGAAAAGTGCCGGATCCGGCCGGATTACCGGATCCGCCGGACCGGATTGCAATCCCTACTTGCTATGCTAGTGTTGCTGCACTTCTTCTTCAAATAACTTTTTGTAACTAATGCTGAATTGCATTCAGTTTCACATACTTGACTTGATTCCATATCGAGTAATTTGGTTTTAATTGAATCTGCCGTTATACTGATTCCAGAGTGCTCGATAGCCATAATCATAGGCATAAATCGTTCTGGTAAACCAGCTATCATCAATGAACCTACCCACTCATCATTGATTTCGAAACCTGTACCGGATAATCTCTGCGAGGTTTCAACTATTTGTGTTACATAATTCGTCATATTTTCACAGTTTTCCAGTCTGATGGATATTAAATGACGAAGCAAAATAATCCTCCGCGAAAATCCTGAATCGTCGAACAAAGTCTTCATCGTTGTCCACAATTGCTTCGTGTTCTTTGCATTCTTTATATGCACAAATAACGATGAATCAATCGTCAAAATCAGTTTCGCTCGTGCTTTTGCGTCTGCAGTGTCTGCTGCTGCTGTTATTGCAGTCCCGTCTGCTGGAGGTTCTTCTTTCAGATACTTGTTCGCGCCTTCAAGTATCAGCAAATTTTCTACTGCGAACGCCCAATCGTCGTAATTTTCGCAACCCTTAAGCTTCGGCACGTTCGTCAGAAAATTAGAACTCATTTTCACGCACTAAACACGAAAAAAACACTAACAATTACTAATATTTTTTATTAAAAATACGGGAAAACGCCCATAACCTCTAAAGAAAGTAATGAAACACACGGATGACGGTTGACAAGTAACGGGATTTTATTTCATAAGAGCAGAGATTAGCATAGACATATGTTGTTACATGCCTGTACTAGATGGCGCTAGGAACTATATTTTAAACTTATTTTGATATATAAACAACAGTATATGATAAAGAGGAAATAAGAGTTATTTTAAACGATTTCCATGATCCACCAGTGGCCACGCGGGGGTTAATAGAATGCTTAATAATATAAAACAACATTACTTCTGGCCAAGAATGAGCCACAATGTATACGAATACGTAAAAAAATGTGCACATTGTCAACACAACAAACACACAAATAAATACGTTAAGGAGCCAATGGCGATAACTACAACACCAAGCTCATCCTTTGAAAGAGTTTCTTTAGATATTTTAGGACCCTTAGAAAAAGATAATTATAACTATAAGTACGTATTAACAATTTGTGACGTCACGGCGACGTCACAACGCAACGGCGGGGCGCGACGCGCGGCGGGCAGAGAGCAGCGATCACACCCCTGCCGCGTGACACTGGCGCCGCGCACCTATATAAGCGGCGCGGACCATGAAGCGTTAGCCAGTCGATGTTTCGAGCCCGCGCTGGAAACAACGGCTGCTCAGCCCGGTGTGGCGGCGTGCGTTCTCGCGTTCGTCCCGGGCTTCCCGTAGGGCCGAGTCCTGAATAGGCCGCGCGTGTTCTCGCGTAGATAGCCGCAGGACTCTTCCTTCCTTTCCCCCGTAGTATAGCTTTCCATGGCCGCGCGTGTCCTCGCGTAGTTAGCCGGGAAGGTTATCCCCAGTGCCCCGATTCCGCTAAACCTGAATAGGCCGCGCGTGTCCTCGCGTAGATAGCCGCAGGTTTATCCCTGACCCCGTTCCCCGGGGAACATTCCGATCTCCCACCGTATCCAGGGCCAGCGGGCCGATCGCGTAACGCCGGTTCTATTTAATGATATCCGTGTATATATAGCTTGCTAGTTAAGTATAAGGTTCTTGATAATAATAAAGGGCGCGAAAGACGCCATTTAGCTAAGTGTAACCTGTGTTTGCTATCAGTTTATCCTCCATACCCTGAGTTAGCCTGGAAACCTTCACTAAGCCCCTCAGGCTGAAGGATATGTATGGTTCGCCCTCAGCGACAACCATCACATTTGGCGCCCAACGAAAAAACTCACTAAAGGAGTTTTTGGCTAGCTTAGGAGGATAGTTTTAAGACACAGATTGATATACGACGCGTCCCACCCACCCGTGTAGGGCGTAAGTAATATTTTTTTACAGAATAATCCCGTCACTTAGCCACCGTCTACCGTCTGCCAGCTTAGCAACGGCAACCGAGAAAGCCAAACCCGTCCGTACCGAGCACTGGGGTAAGTCGAAGCCGCTATCCTAGACCGCCCCCGGTCCGCGAGAGCACTGGTCAGTAAGACCTAGTTATCCCGACGCGTCGACCGCACCAAACCGTAAAAACACCGCTCCAATGTCAACAGCCTGGATCTACCAGTTAAAGAAACCAGAGTTAGTCCATGAAGCCGCCGACAGAAATATACAAACCGAGGGTTGACAGTAGAGCAGATAAGAAAGTTACTAGTAGAAGCAAAATAAGTGTAAACTAGCCATACTAACTGAAGAATATCACTATGTTACTAAACTAAAAGTAAACAAAAGATGTACAAAACTAAGAAGTCTACAGAGACAAAACAAATATTGTAAACCCAAATATAATAACATATATGGCACTAGGCTGTATACATATATATTACCTAAAATATTAAACGATTTGCCAGAAGATGTTCGTGTAAAGTACTTAAATGGTAAACATATAAAAAATTTAATTAAAACGCACTTATTGAAATCAAACGACACAAGCTACTTATACTAAGAATCCTACAATGTTTTCTTTTTTTTTTTAGATTAGACATAAGACATTAATATATGTATTGTTCTCTGAACTCCCCATCGGCACACAAACCTCCTCAAGGTTTTGCCTACGATGGGTCTTGTATTAAATTCTAGACTGTAAATTGTTTGTTTATTCAATAAATTAAAAAAAAAAAAAAAAAAGCCGTGAAGGAAGCCGACGAAAGTAAGTCAGACGAATTTAAAACACCGGACAAAAAGCAAGCCGTGAAGATGGACCCACCTGACAAGAAGGACGGATCCAAGAACATAGGGAAAATAATAAGGGAGTGGAACCTCACATTTCAACCCGGGGCCAACGATGCCGTCGAATTTACGGAAAGGTTAGAAGAACTAATATCGGCTAGTGATATAGCGAGAGAAGATGTGCTAACCGCCCTACCCCGGATACTACAAGGGAAAGCCTTACTGTGGTATAGAAATAATGTCGATACATGGAACACATGGGAGGAGTTCATGGCATTGTTTAAACTTTACTATTTTCCTGTTAATTATGAAGAGAACCTGGTTACAAGAATCGTGGCCAGAAAACAAAGATACAAAGAGACCTTCACGGACTACCTCACAGATCTACAAACGTTAATGAGAAGGTATGGAAACCTGTCAGAAAAGGAAAAATTGCACCGCATCCACGAAAACATGCAGAGAAACTATAAACTATATATCAAGAAGCAAGACTACAAAGACCTGTCCGGATTGCTACAACTCGCTAACGAGTACGAAAACATAACGATGGCAACATATGACAGCCAATTTATTATGGACAGAAAGTCGCACAATACCGACCAAGACATGACCTCGCAGGACGAACAAGGGGCATCTCGTCTAATAGAACAATCAAGTTCCACAACGAGATCCGTGAATCTTCGCCAGTCGCAGGCCTATGCAAAAGAATGCGGCCGCGAGACAAAGATAAACCCCAGATACGATGCAAAAACGTGCTGTTGGTCGTGCGGGAGGTCGGGACATACAACCAAAGAATGCCGGTCAAGTGGAAGTATATTTTGTAGTGAATGTGGAAAATTGGGTGTATTGAGCAAGAATTGCTGTAAGAAGAAACAGTGGGGGAAAAACGAAGCCGTAGGAGCTGCAAGTGACCGAGAAGATAACCGAATTTACGAACAAGTCCAGATAATGGGTAAAGAATATCGCTGCCTAGTGGATACAGGTTCAACAAACACATACATCGATCAACAGACATACAGGGAGTGTATGAAAAACGGTGCGATGGAAAAGGAAGTACAAAGAGAAGTGACACTCGCAAACGGTGCAAGAGCACATGTAAAGAAAAACGTGTTGGTGGGCGCAAGAATCAAGCACTGGATTCGCGTCCTGCCATCAGCTTCGTGTATTATCGTAGGAATGGACGTTCTACGACGAACGGGCATGACAGTTACGTGGGCAGGTGATAACTCCGCCGGGGAAAACGGAGACGACGACGTACATAAAAGTACTCAAAGCGAACCCAGCGGGGAAAATGCTTCAGAACCGCGATACAACAAAAAACACACCGAGGAACAAACCACCACAGCACCAGAAAATACCCGCACAGAAGTCATAGCAATTAAAGCAACCGAATTATAAAAAAAAGAATTAAATGCGTTACTCGAACGAGAATCAGAACAATGCGAGAAGTCACCAAAAGGAAGGTACCGAAGTGGAAAACAGAACCGTATCGCCGATGAGTTGTCCAGGAACCCTATATGCGCAGCAGAGGAAAATAACTGGTACAACAGGAAACGAATGCAAGTAGAGAAAGGCACGGACCGATCACAAGACTACTGCATGAAGGACGGCAAGTTGTACAAAAAGGTACACAACCAGGCATATCAACAAACAGATCCGAGTTCAGAATGGAAGATATGCGTACCAGAGCAAGATAGAATACAAGTCATAAAACAAAGCCACGATGTACCGAGTGCAGGCCACCTAGGGAGGGCCAAAACCATAAAAAAAATAGCACAAAGACACTATTGGCCAGGGATGCGAAAACAAATAGTGGACTATGTGAAGAAATGCGACGTATGCCAGAAGCATAAAGCAGTGCGACAGAAAACCCATGGACTCATGCACATAAAAAGCGAAGAAGCACCCGTCCACTCGGAACCCAGCGAGGGAGCCGTCCCACCGGAACCCACCAGTACCCAAGAAAAGGAGGAGCTGGTCCAGGCGCTCGACTCCTTGAGGCACTGGGCAGAGCATGAGGCCGAGTACACAGCCTACATAAACGAGATGCTGGGCGACGGCCAGCACCAAACACTGGCCGAACCAGAGGCGGCTGAGGTGGACACCCTGCAACGTGTCCACAGAAAGAGACAGAGGCGAGGAGTCGCCAGACTGCCGAGAACAAAGCAGAGGCCAAAATGCGGCACTAAACCTAATAAGTCTTCTTAAATAAAAACACAATTTCCAGAAATAATGCTATTTTTTACTTGCGATCTCTCCTATGACAGATTACATACATTCTAGCGGCAACAGTGACAACCGGTAGGTTGCCAGTATAAAAATAGAATACATCACATTCGTCCCCTTTTTAAATTTTAACTTAATCCCTAATTACAAATTTAACCTATCCGGTGCTCTTCGCGGTCTAGATGACCTCCTTAAAGTTGGGCTGGCTGTTATTTCCACATTAACATTCCTTCCCTCTTCTACTTCTCTAGCAGCTGGACTACCCTCTGGTACTGCACTTCTAGCGTTTTCACCATTGGAGTTGGCATCTAGAGCTTCCTCTCTATTTTCAAAATTATCTTCGATAAAAGGCTGAACTGGTGGCTCTTCACTCAAAGTTTCAGGTCTAGTTTCATTTTCAACAGATATGTCTGATTCGTATTCTACACTCGGGCTAAAACAAAGCCTCAAGGAGGAAGCATGGTAATACTTATGAATGCCCTCAACATTTACTACATACCTAACCGCACTCAATTGCTTGAAAACAATTCCTTTGACCCAACCCGTTCCTTTACTCAACTCCTTGCACCATACTCTATCCCCCACTTTAAAGTTAATTACTACTCGCTCTCTATTTTCTTTTTTTGTTTTTCTAGAAATTATATTATGTGGCTTCATTAAATCAAATCTTGTTCTAGGTTTTTGTTTGAATAAAATTTCATTAGGTGACATTCCAGTTGCATTAGGTGAGTTTCGGTAAGTAAAAAGAAAGTTCTGCAACCGCACTTCTCTAGATAATTTAGGATTAAGGTTTTCTAATCTAGTTAAGATTTTTTTTACCGTAAAAACGGTCCGTTCCGCTTATCCATTGGATTGAGGATGGTACGGAGGAGTCTTGAGTGCTTCACATCCATTAGCTTTTAAAAAGCTTACAAATTCCCTAGAGTTAAAAGGGGGACCATTATCACTAACTAATTGGGCTGGTATCCCTATAAAGGCAAACGTCTCACATAAATTTTCAATAACTTGTGGGGCTGTGGTACCCTGCATAATATGTACATCTAACCATTTAGATCTAGAATCCACAATCAATAGATAGGTAGTCGATTTAACATAAAAAAAATCAATATGAACCCTTTCAAAATTACTCTCTGTAGGCTTCCAGGAACTTAGTGAGCATGCATTAGTAAAACTTCTAGAAGATTGGCAGATGTCACAACTCAAAATTAAATTTTCAATATCCTGACCCATATTCGGCCACCAGCAGAATTCTCTCATAATCATCTTAGATTGTACCACCCCTTGGTGTGATTCATGAAAATTACTTAGTACTTTTGACCTTAATTTTAATGGAATTATTACTTTACTACCCCATAATACACATTTTTGCTCTACACACAACTCAGCTCGCTTTACAAAATAAGGTTTTAGTGAGTCCTCACTTACACTCTTGGGCCACCCCGTACTCACGTATTCACAAACTTTTCTCAGTATTGGATCAGTCTTAGTACAATATGCAATCTCTTTAAAGTTTAAAGGTAAATCATCAGAAAAATTCAAATAGCTTATTTCTTCAGTCGCCACGGCTACTTCAGGTAGGGGTAAGCGTGATAATGCATCAGCATTAGCCAGTAATGTGCCCTTTCTATACCTAATCTCATAGCTATAACCCGACAATAAAAGAGCCCACCTCTGAAGCCTAGCATTAGCAGTTACTGGTATTCGCTTTAGAGGATCAAAAATGAATTTCAAAGGTTGGTGATCAGTTACCAAAACAAACTTACGGCCATACAAAAATTTATGAAACTTTTTAACAGCAAAAATAATGGCTAATGCTTCTTTTTCCACTTGTGAATAATTTTTTTGTGCACTATTTAAGGTACCAGATGCAAAACTAATTGGTTCACCATCAATTTTATGACTAAGTACTGCTCCCACACCATATTTACTAGCATCAGATGTTAGAAATAATTCTTTATTGCAATCATAATGTACTATTAATTGATTTTCTAGTAATAATTTCTTACTATTTTCAAAAGCTCTTTGGCAACTCTCTGTCCATTTAAATGGAGTGTCATTTTTAGTAAATTATAGATAGGTGTCAAGCATTCAGATAACCTAGGTAAAAATTTCCCATAGTAGTTTAGTAAACCAAGATAAGCCTGCACCTGAGTGACTGTTTTGGGTTCTGGTGCTTTCAAGATAGCATCCACTTTTTCTGGTAATGGTTTAACCCCATCTCTGCTAATAATATGGCCTAGAAATTTAATTTCATTTGAGAAAAACTGACACTTCTCTAAATTGATTCTTACATTGTAGCATAGTAAACGTTTCAACACTTCTTCTAAATTCTGATAACAATCCAAAAGACTCTTGCCCTTTATTACAATATCATCAATAAAACACTTGACATTCCCTAATCCTTCTAAAATTTGATCCATAGCACACTGAAACACAGAGGGTCCACTTGAAACTCCAAATTGCAACCTGGTTGGTCGAAATAAGCCTAAGTGGGTGTTAATAGTCATGTATTCACGAGAGGCCTCTTCTAATAATAACTGTTGATATGCACCCGATAAGTCCAAAACACAGAAAACACTACCTCCAGACAATTCAGTAAAAATGTCCTCAGGTATTGGAAACGGATAGTGTTCACTGTCCAGTACTTGATTTAGTGTCACTTTATAATCAACACAAACACGTATTTTTTTGTCAGCTCTTTGTGCCACCACAATTGGACTAGCCCATTTACTATGCCTTACCTTTTCTATGATACCAGCCTTTTCTAAACTTAATAATTCTCTTTCAACTTCTATTTTCTTTGAATAAGGTATAGTATAAGCTTTGTGAAAGATAGGTTCTGCTCCATGCTTAAGTTTTAGACTTGCTTTCAATTTCAAAATATGAGAAGATCTATCTTTCTCAAAAACTTTTGCATATTTCTTTTTAATATCTTGAATTAGTTTTTTTTTATCCATACCATCAAATTCAATCCGTTTAATCTCAAAATACCTCTGCCATTTCGGAAAAATAACTCTTAACCAGTTTCTACCAACTAACGGCTCAAAATATTTGTCACATTCAATCACTATTAAAAACAATCCTTTTTTTATATTTTTCACCCATAATTTCACAGCTCCTAAAACCTTTAATGGCTCCCCTGATACCGATTTTAATTTAGTATTACATTTTCTTAAATCACTTTCACCAAAATACTTCTTAAAATCCTTACAATGTATCACTGATTTACATGCTCCTGTGTCCACTTGCATCTTAAGAGAGATTCGATTTCCTAGTCACAATGGTAACCATGCCGCTTCTTCATCTCCACTGTCAATGTTTTGAATGCTTCCTAGAATGACTTCTTCTCCATCCTGGTCTTTGTCCGCATTGTCCTGCTCATCCAGCTGTCTCAGTACATTCCTTTCCCCCGCCGGCCGGAAGTGACACTTAGTAGCAATATGCCCTTGCCTTTGGCAATTGTAACAGGTCCAAGTCTTCTTAAAGCATCTGTCCGCAGTATGACTGCCCCCGCAACGGCTGCATTCTCTGGCATAATGAGGATTTTCTTCTTTTATGTTTTGTTTTCTGTTATCATTTCCCTGCATGTTGTCTCTATATTTCATTGGAGGACGTACATTTACATGCACTGGTGTGCGACTCTGTCCTGGGACTGGCTTCTTGATTGCTGACACACTTCCTACCGGTTGAATGTTTTTGGTTTCTTTTTCTGCACTTTCATAAGCTGACGCAATTTTTGCAAATGATAAGCCATCTCCCACCGTTAACAATTTTTTTACTAAATGCTCCTGTATTAATCCGCACACCAACCTGTCCCGTAATGCCTCATTTAAGAAACTACCAAACTTGCATAAAGCCGCTTTCCCTTTTATTTCCACTACAAATTCGTTAACACTTTGGCCCTCTTTTTGTTTGCACATGTAAAACTCGTATCGGCCAGCTATTGCAGATTTATTGACAACATAATGTTTAGTAAGGGCTTCAATTAAATCTGTATAAGTTTTCTGCGATGGTTTCTCCGGTGAAACGAGGTTTTTCAATACATTATAGGTTTCTGGCCCGATTAAGGTTATTAACATCGGAACCTTCATATCATTTTCAATACTATTTACAATGAAAAACTGCTCCATTCTTTCACTGTAATCGGCAAAGTCTTTTTCAGGATTAAAATGCTCTATACTTCCTATTAAAGCCATCTCGTCGCCAATAATAAGTCTTCTTAAATAAAAACACAATTTCCAGAAATAATGCTATTTTTTACTTGCGATCTCTCCTATGACAGATTACATACATTCTAGCGGCAACAGTGACAACCGGTAGGTTGCCAGTATAAAAATAGAATACATCACAAAACCGAAGATGGTTTATTTTTCTTGTTTTCTTATTTAGAAATCCCTATTATTTTATTTTGGTTCGAAAACCGGCAATATTTTTGTTTTTTTTATATATATATATATATATTTTTAATACTTTACATTAAGATTACTCATATAGCTAGTAAATACCTTTTCAATTCAATTCAAATATACTTTATTCATGTAGGCCTAGCAACAAGCACTTATGAATAGTAAGACAGTATTACATATAATTATCTTAATCTAATTATCAGAGCAATTTATTGATGTTGTAAATATTATTCCATATATAATACTAATGAATATAATTCATAGATCAAATTTAATACTAAAACTTTCACAAAATATAGTCATGCAAAAAAAAATGTATAAAAAATACTAGTCTAGATTGTTTCTAGAATAAATTCTAAATGTCAAACAAATATAATAAAAACAACAAAGGAAATACATGCATTGGAATATCCATTTCATCATCATTATTCAAATATAATAAATAATTAATCATTTCGAATCACAATTAATCCCACGTTGTTTTATCATTCATGTAGTCTTGTGTGGTATAATAAGCTTTAGAAATAAGTTTACGCTTTACATGATTCTTAAATTTATTAATTGGTAACTCAGTAATATGGTTTGGAAGTTTATTATAAAATCTCACACAATTACCCATGAATGATTTTTTAATTATATGGAGCCGAGTGAAGGGCACGGCGAACTTATGTTTATTTCTAGTATTAATATTATGAATGTCACAATTTTTCTTAAAATCGGCAATATTTTTATGCACATACAGAATATTCTCATAAATGTATTGACAGTGCACTGTCATGATGTCAATTTCCTTAAATTTATCTCTCAGTGAGTCTCTATGGTTCATTTTATATATTGCTCGAATAGCCCTCTTCTGCAGAACAAAAATGGTATTTATATCTGAAGCACCACCCCACAGTAAAATACCATATGACATAATGCTATGGAAGTAACTAAAATATACTAATCGAGCTGTTTTGACATCAGTTAACTGACGGATTTTGCTTACTGCAAAAGCTGCAGAACTCAGTCTATTCGAAAGAGTAGCAATATGGGGACCCCACTGGAGTTTAGAATCTAAAGTTATACCAAGAAAAACTGTACTATCAACTAATTCCAATTCCTCATCCTTCATAATGACACTTGTTTTTACATGCCTTACATTACTAGTGACAAACTTAATACATTTAGTCTTATTCTCATTTAACAATAAATTATTAACATTGAACCAATTTACTACTTTTGAAATAGCATCGTTTACATAATTGTAAGCTTGTTGCTGTCGTTTGACTTTGAAAATAAGTGAAGTGTCGTCTGCAAACAATACTATATCATGGTGGGTCTTTACAAAGAATGGCAAGTCATTTATGTAGATAAGGAACAGGAAAGGTCCCAATATTGACCCCTGTGGTACACCCATAGAGACCAATGACCCCGGTGATCGCTGTCCATTCACATCGACCCTTTGTATTCTACCATTTAAGTAGGACTTAAGTAAATCCAGTGCCGCTCCTCTAACTCCATAATAGTGTAGTTTCCTGATTAATGTTTCATGACAAACGCAGTCGAAGGCCTTAGACAAATCACAGAAGATACCTATAGCATCTCGTGACTCCTCCCAGGCATCGAAGATATGCTTAATTAGCTCAACACCAGCATCGGTTGTCGAGCGACCCCGTGTAAAACCAAACTGCTTATTATGCATTAAATTATTGACGTTAAAATGTCGTACTAATTGAGAAAGAATTAATTTTTCAAAAATCTTACTGAACGTTGGTAGCACAGATATCGGTCTAAAGTTAGTGGGGTCAGAGTTGCTACCCGATTTAAATAAAGGAGTTATTTTACTATGTTTCATTAAATCAGGAAACTCGCCGCAATCAACACTGTTGTTAAATATAATTACTAAGTCAGGCGCTATAATTTCTACTAAGGATTTGACAGCATGGACAGAGACTCCCCAGAGGTCATTCGTTTTTTTGACATTAACCGAATTAAACGCCTTTACTACATCGGAGGTACAAACACGTTCAAAATGAAAATCTCCACAACACTCTGGAGCGTTATCTTTTAATAGAGTAACAGCGGATGAGGGTGATGAATTTAAATCCTTAGTTGTGAAAACTGGTACGTCAGTGAAAAAATTTTCAAATTCTGTAGCTACTTCTAAATTGGAATCTATAATTTTGTTATCAATATTTAGTTTAAAATCATTCACTCTGTGTTTCGAGCGACCAGTCTCCACATTGATTACTTTCCAGGTTGCTTTAATAATGTTGGGACTATTTTTTATTCTTTGACTTAGATAATTTCGCTTAGCTATATGACAATCTATTTTAAACTTTTTCGAATATTGCTTGACATGTTCTTTAAATTCATCACTCGTGTTAAACCGCCGTTCCTCATACAAGGCATACAGTGCACGTCTTCGTTGATGTAAGTCCGCAGTAGCCCACTCACTAAAAACTGATGCACCACTAACTACGACCGATTTTGAAGTAAATATCGCATTATAATGATCCATAAAAGTGTGAAAGAATGAATTATACATACTATTTGGACCCATATCGGAAGACAAAAAGGGTAGCGCCTGAACTAGACTTTGCTTCATTCTTTCTACGCGGTCCGAGGTTACTGGTACAAAAGTTATTTGTTTTCTCAAAGTATTTTTCCTTAATGTCTCAAATACCATTAATTGACCTAAGTGGTCTGATTCTAAATTACTGATAACTTTTTTAGTAATAGGAACAATATCAGTGAAAATATTATCTATACAGGTTGCACTAGTAGCAGTCACTCTAGTAGGCTCCATAAACATGTGGTTGAGATTACCAGATTTGAATAGATTCAACAATCTACAAGACATTGTTGAATTTTCCAAAATATTTACATTAAAGTCGCCGCATATAAATAATTTCTTACTAGAAGATGATATTTTAAGTAGCACAGAATCCATTACACTTTCAAATATTTCAAAATTACTTAATGGCGGCCTATACACACAGACAACAATAAATTGCTCCAATTCTACTGCACTTAGTTCTATAGTCCGTTCAACAGACATGGATACAATATCCTTACGTTCCTTAAATTTTAACTGACTATTTAATATAATTAACGACCCACCATGTATGGAACTAGTTCTGGTGAACGAACTTCCCACCTGATGATTATTAAATTGAGGCATTAATTCATTATTTGTTAACCAATGTTCAGTAATACATAAAATATCAACATAATAATCGTTCATAAAAAGTTCAATCTGTGAATCTTTTCCTCTAATACATTGAATGTTTTGATGCACCAGGTGGATATACTTTCCATGTTTACAGTATTTTTCATTATATTTATTTAAAACTAAATTGCCAGAGACAGAATCTTTTGTCTTAACAGCTAGTTTAAATCATTGGTTATGACTGGAACCAATTCCAAGCTCATACTGGGCTGCTCAATAGGAGCAGAGTTGTCTGCCAAATTCTTGGCAGAAATGTCAAGTAAATAGGATAGCGATAAAGCTATTTGTCTCTTGTAATAATTTGAAAGGTAACACTTACCTTTAGTCAAAAACACCATAGGCATATGGTATTTACTAACAAATTTGTTAGTGTCAATTATGATAAACTTACTACTATATGTACAAAGATTATATAGAGATATATTCAACTTATGTCTAATGTTATTTTCTGCCTCAGACATTACCTACCTACTAGACGTACCTACGACATTCCGTTTATTTTTATTACATATCGCCCGTAAAGACAAATAAGGATAGTTAGTAATCATAGATCAGTAACTAAACAAATTAGTATAGCATAATAAGGCTAGAGCGTAAGCCACAGCCTATAAGAATAGAATATAATTAAACACATTACATTTATGGGGGAAAGCCCAAAGTAAATGAATCAAAGTTATCTATGAGAAAAGTTAGAAGCTAAAAATTATAAAATATAATATACATGTTCATAAAGTATGTACAAACTAAATAACACAGAGGGCGGGACATAACCCCCGCCACACATTCATTTTCTAATTACGGTGATTTATACCCTAGGCAAAAATCTCCTCGTCGGGGAAGGCACTGTGACGTCACGGCGACGTCACAACGCAACGGCGGGGCGCGACGCGCGGCGGGCAGAGAGCAGCGATCACACCCCTGCCGCGTGACACCGGCGCCGCGCACCTATATAAGCGGCGCGGACCATGAAGCGTTGTCGCGAACGTATTGCGATCCAGCTAATATTTGCCAACGTCATGGAGTAGATGGCGTTAGTAGTCACGTTTAAGTAACCGCTTCTAGGTTATTGGGATTTTTTGAGGGAAGTTGAGAGGGTAGATGAGAACGACAGTAGGAAAAAGGAGGTTGTGTGCGAACAAATCGACGCGGCAGTGATATTTGCTTTTAGATCAAGTCAAGAACGTTCTTATGGTGTTATTAGAATAATGATGTGTCTCTGGTATATTGTGACCAACGTTATCAGTACTCAGAGTGAACAGTGATCCAGTGAGGCTAATATGAACTTAAGGTAAACTTTGTGTGAGGAAAGGGGTCGCTATAAGGGGAGGTTTGGAGGCGACTATTAAGCTCAAGAAACCAGGTGGATAATCATGTGATACTCAAATTATATGTAGGTAATAAAGTCGGACACCAGCGCAACTCATATCGTCATCTCACTAACATCCAGGCCTCGTATAGGTATGTAGTACATTTACATATCGCTTTCCAGTATCCGTAAAAGCATTAGCTCATTCGATAGGTTAATAAGTATGGTGAGCTTGACGACATGGTGGAGCATGCTGGGAATTTTTATTCACATGCACTGTTATCATCATCAAAAGTAACATATGTTTATCTCTAACATATGAAAACTTAATTTATTTACGCGCGTACAACTAAAGAGCTACAATATTTGGTTTATTTAATTCAATTTAATGTTTTATTTCAACCATGAAGCCCATATTTATATTATTTCTACCAAAAAGGTATTCAGCAGGCGAATGTTAGTGGTTCACCTGAGCACATAGGCAATTGAGTGAGTACCTACATACATTTTAACTGAACATTCTTGCTCTTTGATATACAAGAGATTGCAAGTGTCAGTAGGTATCATAATATAGTTTATAAAAAGCAGATATATAAATACATACTTTCACGATTATTAATATTTTGCGACAAAGGGTAGTCTGAATTAAAAAGCTCTCTTTAATCTTTGAAAACAGTGTGTTTATTAGCCCTATAGCAGCTATAAGCAGTGGAATGGAATTTCAAGTTATGGTTTTGAATGATATAAATATTTAAATTTTTATGTTTTAGAACCAGTATTTGTCACTAATTGATGTGATAAAAATGTTTGTGTTTTACCAGAGCAGCAAAGTTTGTTTTCAACTCACGTGCCTTGAAACACTCGCAACGCTCAAGATTTTACTTTTACGCTCATGATTATATGTGACGTTACTAAACAGATTCAACATTTCTATGTTAAAAGAATGAGAGAGTGGCAAAGATTGTCACATCAGAAAATATAGTTATCTCTACTGAATAATAAAAGGTAATCAGTAATCATTTATGAATCAGGTAGGTCTCAGTAAACATTCGTAATTCGTGTTTACTATAAATCCTATAAAACAAGTATTTATCATCAGTTTTTAAACACTGACTTAGTAACATTTTACCTTCAACAAGAGCCTTAGAACTCTTAAGTCTCACATTTCATTATATTGAAACCAAGTACCTAACTACATATTTCATTAAACATGTCGAAAATAATAAAAGGTGAAAGGACATTCAACTCAAATTTTAACGCCCAAAGCGGTAGAATTTTTTTCAATTATCAGTTAAGTGTCAGCAATTAACCAATTGTTCTCTTAAATGTCCTATGAATGGTGCCATTAGCATACCTGCTCATACCTAACAGGTCAAAATGCTCAAACCTAAGTTTAAGTTGAACAAGAGGTTTAACTATAATCTATATTTAGCTACCTATACGTTATGTTAATTTTGATATTTATATTTGATTATGTAGGGGACAAGGTATTTTACCTACGTGTTTAGATTTAGTTGCCTGACCAATCCTTGATATAAATTAAATAAAATCATGCACTAATAAACATTTACGACATTTTGAATTAAAATTTGCTGGTCAATTTGTGTTGTGACCCAGGATGCATCCTTTCAAACAGCGACTTTATCACAGATTCAAATCATGCTGTTGATCAACAATTCATTAACAAAATAATTAACATTTTAATATTAAAATAATAAGAATTAAAATCTCACATTCGTTGTTCTGTTTGGCGGAATAGTTGTTATAGTTAATAGTATCAAATTTAAAGTTTATTTATCATGCGGATAGTTGATATAATGCCTTGCCGACTGTTGTTGCTTACAAACCAGTTTAGGTCTGACCTCCGATTTGGTATATTTTCTGTAACTTCGGGATCTAGTTACATTGGTGTTTATAATATTTTGTGAAAAGGACCATAATCTCTTATGAATCATGATGCTTTTGTATAACACGCATTGCTTGCAGAATATCCACTTTATCACAAATTATCAGCTCAGCCCTGATTTGACTCGTCGTGCGCGCAAGTGTGCGTGGTGTATGGAAACAATTTATACTGCGTGTCTTTTTAGAAAACGAATGTATCATGTTTAACATATTAGGTAGGAACCAGATTTAACGTTCGTTCGTTATACTTATATGATCCATAAATATTCTCTTAGAATGAAACAAAATTTATTTTATCAAGATTAATAAAATAATACAGTACAAATATTCTTTGTTGCTCACCAATATAAAAACAAAAATAACATACAGATTAAGCACATAACTCAAGCTATGGTACACAACAAGCGGTCTTATCGCTGAAGAGCAATATCTTCTAAACAACCAAACTTAGGCTATTATAATCGTATGTTTTGCGCATCCATATCTTCACTAAGCTAAAATCAGAAGCATTCGCATTGCGTGTAATTCAAAATTCGAAATTAACCCTTTCACTTCGTTTGCAGGACTAGAACCACTCATAACATAAGAGATGTTAAGGAATGTCTTGCCTCATTGTTGTTTGTTGTTACAGTTGTAAGGTATTGGTACGGGTTGGTTTCTTAGAAGTTATAGGTATCATTTAGATGTAGTAACCTGTAACGTGCCTTAGTGAAAATGCAGGAGGCACTTGAAATCAGATTACAATTTGATGTCATAATATGTACACGGCTACCCAAACTCAAAGGACCAGGACCATCATTGAGACCCAATCAGAATCGCGCAGCCACTCCAATGGCACCAGCAAACTGCCAATAATGGGGCTCTCGCTAGATTTAACAGTTGGCATGCATGATATTGCTGTCCTGAAAAATAAACGGCTAAAAGGATTGTAAACGAATAAAGAACTGCCGAATATATTATGTTTAAATAATATTCACTTACTTTTTCTGTTCATGTAACTCAGCACAGTATCTTGATTCAACCCCAATTAACATTCCAATCTAGAGATTGTCATCAGAGAATCAGTAAATATCAACTTGTATAACAGTAAATTGCAAAGGCAAAACTGTTTAGTATAAGCCACCAGGCTATTATAATATGTTTGCACCTAATCCATACCCTATAGGTATAAGGACTTCCTATTATTATTCAACCATTGATTCATAGTGTGGACAGTCACAGATTAGCGATTTGATATAAACTAATTAGATAAATATTAACTTAACTTCAGAATTGTGTATGTATCTATGTCATGTACATGCGATGACCCAAACCTAGGGTTAAAAATATTAAAATATATTATTATTGAGAAGATATCTAAGTAGGCATATCATAACTTCTTCAAGCTATGTGTTGATGGGTACTAGGGAAATGCAATGCAATTTGTTAGAGGTTTTTTTTTTGTTTTTTTTTTAAAGGAGTTTCTTTCTAAATGTTGAAATTTTTATTTCTTACTACCTAATTCTACCATTAATAAAAATTCAGTTCAAATACTATGTTCAGGTATTTATTTGGATATGTTACTAATGCAAATTTTATGGTCTTTTACCAAAAGTAAATTAAACTCGATTATTCATTAAGTACATATTTTACGACCGGTACGAATTTTTAAGGTTTCGAACATTTGTGTGTATATTGTACATTTTCGTCGTTTTTAATTTTTTTGTTATTTTACTTTGTTATGTATTGCAATTTAATGGATGACTGTCATTGGCCTTCTTTTATGTAAGCATTTATATGTTTAGTTATATTTACGGCTGTTGTTATCCTGAATACCAATAAAAAAAAAAAAAAAAAAAAAAAGACTTCAAATGAAAGGCATACTAATTGAATGGGCTAGTGGTTTCTTTATCATCTATTTTATTCGAACAAAAACAGGTAAGGGAGTGGTAGATAATTTAAAGAATAGTCACTAGCCATGCATAACTATTTTAATTTTGTTAAATGAAAGTGGAATCGAGCAGTAGATGTCAACTCAATCGAGTCTACTCGTCGTAGATGTACATATTAAGTACCTTCAACCTTCATACTCATAGTAATAATTACAAAGGCGGTAGAAGACCATGGTGGATACATTTCTGAATAAGATCAGAATTTCTCAAGTATTGTGTTATTTTAATAAATGTAATGACAGAAGGAATTCAGATATAATATCATCTATGTTGTATAATATCATCTTTAGAAACAATAAAAAGGACTTTATTATTAATTATTTTAGTATGCAAAAGCTCAGACCATTAAACCTTTAAAAGGAAGAGATTAATCATAAGCCAAATAATTATTGATAATTATTGATCGGGACACCTCAGCTTGTTAGCTTGTTTATCAGATTTAATCGGATTGAAATGCAGACTGGAGCTACACTATGATCCCAAGAATCATAATCACAATTAGAATCAGATGTCATTTTAATATTGCCGTGAAATATCTTAGTGTTAAGGCTGCACTCGACGCCAATGACCTCGCGCGTGTGGGCGGAGCTTTATACCCCTCACCGCACCACCCGCTGCAAAAGATCGAGCGCGCAGAGCTATGCGTTCGAAATAGAATATCGCTTGCTCGCGCGTGCAATGCAGCACAGGTCCGTCTAGCAATACGACTTGCCTCGCACTGCCTCCGCAGAGGGGGGTAATGGTAGGAATCTAGGCGGAATTTAGGCTTATTGTTTTTAGGAATTGAGGCATAGTTTTATGAAATTGCAAAAAGCAAGAAAACCAAATCATTTTATAGTGTCTTGTGAGAATGATTGTAAAGTTCCATATTTTTGCAGAAGTAATATCGATCTTACTGAAAGAAATATAGTTGTGTAAATTAAAATAGATTTCCAGAAAAATATATCGTCGGTCATATCTTGTAGATTGTTATATATTTTTTGCTGCTCAGAAAGAATCAATCTTTAATATAAAATATGGTTCTGAATAACTTAGTTTTACGGTATTTTGCGGGAAGAGGAGCCGTAATTGGTTTATGTAAGACTCCTACAGTAGCAATAGTCACAAGACAGATTTATCAAAGTCTTATTCGTTGCCGTATCGTCATAAGTCACTGTGGACACCTGTCCTGTGTGGTTCTTCACCAGTGCACTCGAAGCCGCTCTTTCTTGGGCGGTGTATGCTAGCCTGTAATGTGGATTTATCTTTAATGTTATTCTGTTCGCCCAACGCCGTGTGACCATACGTCCATCCCTACGCTTCCTTGGCTCTTCCTTTCTTGGTTCGGCCTCGATAGCCGAAGAAACTAAGAACGCTATGGGTACAAACAGTGGATAACCTCGGTGATGTCGAGTTTGTCAAGAGTTGAAGCAGTTGTACCGTACTAACGTTCAAGCATTCTTCGCCAGCACCATATCTCAAATGCATCTGTCCTATGATGGGTTTCAGTTTCAATGGTCTAGGTTTCGGACATGTAAAGAATATGATCGAGAAACCAAGGCGCCCGCATTAGTCTGATCCTTGTTTTATGTTATTCCATATGCATATCCTGGCGAGTCGTTTCACCGCAGCTTTGGCCATATGAGCTCTTCTGATCACCTTTTAGTCGCAGATACCATCATCACTTATTTAAGATACCAAGCAAACCAACAACTTGCCTCAAGATCGTGCAATTCATTGATTCTCTTAATTTTACCAGGAAGATCGACATGCATCATCTTCGTCTCATTTCTATTGATCATAAGGTATGGATCTGGATCCTGAAAATGGACTCATTACTGGCATACTCAATCTTTTGTAGTAGAACCGAAATTCATTTTCCACAGACACTTAACCTAATATAGTCATGTCATCTGCAAAACTGAGTTTATTGATTAGTTGGCCTCCAACTTGGACATCACCCTCACAACCTTCCAATACTCATTGTCTATTCACAGATCTCAGTGAACAGTTGCACTCCTCGTTCAACTATAAAAGGATTACGTGTTGCGGTATCCCCATTTCTCATAACTCTGAACATTTTACTCCAGTTGAAGAAATCAAAAGCCTTTGCTAATGCGAAGTCAATAAAGCGCAAAGCCTTAAAGAGTATACAGACGCCGCACCCACTGTATTCTTTATTAATTGGCACACGTTGAGAATTTGCTACTGAGTACCCATCTATATGTCTCGCATGGTTGTTAAAGTTGTGAAGTGATTATTCATGAATAAAAGAAAGTGGGTCAATTTGATGGACACAGCAGTTAAAACACTGTGGTGCGGAAGACTGGCCATATTCTGCTTAATTTAAGATCTGATCGGAATGAGGAAGATGGATCGGTACCTCGGATGTACAGTATATGTATTGCTGTTTCTACCATCCTTAGCAGGACTGATGTAATCAAAGAGTAAACATATCGAAAGCTGCCATGAAAAGCGGACTTACTGTGTTGCGTGCCGTTAAACCTGAGGACACCACGTATATGACCCTTAGAAATCTTAAGTTTTTCAAATAGATAAGACGGCTGTTAATCGCGAATGACTCCAAAAAGCAATGATGCAAAGTGCAAGGTAGGTCTGGCAGACATATTTAATAGGTTATAACGGTTTAAAAATGGTGTGATGTGAGAACGGCAAGAAACAGAAAAGAAAAGCATTTTGAATGCGTTGAATTAATACCGAGGTACTCGCCAGCATCCACCCCCCAAAGGCGGTATCAGTGTAGCTCAATTTAGACAGAATAAAGTGTGGCAAAAATGTTCATCATCACGGATGCGATATAATACTTTAAGCCTATAAAACAGTTTAAAACAGTTGCTGACAACTTGACTGTCCCAACATATTTAAACTAGATTATTTCACACCAGGCGCGATATAAACGCACCAGAGAATGATAAGAAGAATAAAAACCACTTTGCAAACAAACAAACAGAGTTCATTTTGACTCAATATCTGCTTCATAAATCGAAATGAACGGTAAGAAAAGGTGCCTTGAATATCACATCAGTTGTTTTGGATTTGACGGTTCGAAGTGGGAGCCTGATTTGATACATCTATTGAATGTCCAATTAGCATAAAAAAAAGGAGTGTGGTCGAGCTGTAGATGGATTCTATTTTACATTCTGATTTGTGATTATACATATAAAAATAGCGTGATTCTCCCTTGGCTGGGGAGGGCTGCCGGACATGAAGTGGGTGCACCCAGAGATGGACATGTCAACAGTGGCCTTAATGGATAAGCGAATAGATTTAAAGCGAATACTTAACATAGTAGATTACTGCGAGTAATATACAGTAAAGAGAAGTAGTGGGAATTTAGGTTACATACACCCGTTCGGATAAGACGGCCGCATTTGTCTGTGTGGTAACTATCATTGCATACAAAAACGTATGTTCTTTTCGATCACGCGGTCGTCGCAGTGTTCAAAACAGTTACAGTTGTTTACGTCTGCTGTAGTAATAGTTGTGACACTTGAAGTGGTGAAATAGGTTATTATGTTAATAACGATGTCAAAAGAGCAAAGTGACAAAGTGACAGAGCGAATCACAGATGGTAGTTATAGATGGGATAGACCTATCGCGAACGGAGTTCCCACTGTTTAATAATACCGATATTTGATATCAGATCGCATTGCCACTCTCTGACACATGAGCCGCATGACGCGGTCTCTTCTCGTGACCTAAATTGCAACTAGGGACTGCTCGGAGCAATCTAGAACCGTACGCACGGGAGTGTAGGAAATAACATTGGTCATGGGTTGACGGAGAGACCAGTAATGGACCAAATATGACAGGTCGCAGCCGTGATCCCACTCAGCTCAGCTCAGACATCGATGGACGCTCACACCAGTTTCAGGATCCTGCTTTCAATCAGTTTAGCACAGAAATTGATCAGTATTCAGATCAGTCTTAGGATCCTGTTATTAGTTGGCTCAGCACAAACATTGATGAATGCTCAGACCAGACTCAGAATCCTGTTCTTTATCAGCTCAAGACAGATCACTCACAACTCAACTCAGACCAGATGCACGATTGGATCGATCTCAGAAACGCAGTGTCTCAGCACATTTCTGTAACGTCATCAGAAATTGCACAAAGTCTCAGGCCGTGCCGATTCACGACGCAAAGGGTGAACCATGCGGTTCGAGAATGGACGGCTCTTATTATCTGATTGTTGATTTATTTATATGTTTGCCTATAGACATCTAATTTCAATTAAGAGTAGCATTTTCTTTCTGGGCGGGAGTGTCGCGAACGTATTGCGATCCAGCTAATATTTGCCAACGTCATGGAGTAGATGGCGTTAGTAGTCACGTTTAAGTAACCGCTTCTAGGTTATTGGGATTTTTTGAGGGAAGTTGAGAGGGTAGATGAGAACGACAGTAGGAAAAAGGAGGTTGTGTGCGAACAAATCGACGCGGCAGTGATATTTGCTTTTAGATCAAGTCAAGAACGTTCTTATGGTGTTATTAGAATAATGATGTGTCTCTGGTATATTGTGACCAACGTTATCAGTACTCAGAGTGAACAGTGATCCAGTGAGGCTAATATGAACTTAAGGTAAACTTTGTGTGAGGAAAGGGGTCGCTATAAGGGGAGGTTTGGAGGCGACTATTAAGCTCAAGAAACCAGGTGGATAATCATGTGATACTCAAATTATATGTAGGTAATAAAGTCGGACACCAGCGCAACTCATATCGTCATCTCACTAACATCCAGGCCTCGTATAGGTATGTAGTACATTTACATATCGCTTTCCAGTATCCGTAAAAGCATTAGCTCATTCGATAGGTTAATAAGTATGGTGAGCTTGACGACAAGCGTTAGCCAGTCGATGTTTCGAGCCCGCGCTGGAAACAACGGCTGCTCAGCCCGGTGTGGCGGCGTGCGTTCTCGCGTTCGTCCCGGGCTTCCCGTAGGGCCGAGTCCTGAATAGGCCGCGCGTGTTCTCGCGTAGATAGCCGCAGGACTCTTCCTTCCTTTCCCCCGTAGTATAGCTTTCCATGGCCGCGCGTGTCCTCGCGTAGTTAGCCGGGAAGGTTATCCCCAGTGCCCCGATTCCGCTAAACCTGAATAGGCCGCGCGTGTCCTCGCGTAGATAGCCGCAGGTTTATCCCTGACCCCGTTCCCGGGGAACATTCCGATCTCCCACCGTATCCAGGGCCAGCGGGCCGATCGCGTAACGCCGGTTCTATTTAATGATATCCGTGTATATATAGTTTGCTAGTTAAGTATAAGTTTCTTGATAATAATAAAGGGCGCGAAAGACGCCATTTAGCTAAGTGTAACCTGTGTTTGCTATGAGTTTATCCTCCATACCCTGAGTTAGCCTGGAAACCTTCACTAAGCCCCTCAGGCTGAAGGATATGTATGGTTCGCCCTCAGCGACAACCATCACAAATTCAGTGCAAAAATTGTTTTCGAAGGAGCTTGGCGAACTCACCCTAGTTTTTTTACGTATTCGTATACATTGTGGCTCATTCTTGGCCAGAAGTAATGTTGTTTTATATTATTACGCATTCTATTAACCCCCGCGTGGCCACTGGTGGATCATGGAAATCGTTTAAAATAACTCTTATTTCCTCTTTATCATATACTGTTGTTTATATATCAAAATAAGTTTAAAATATAGTTCCTAGCGCCATCTAGTACAGGCATGTAACAACATATGTCTATGCTAATCTCTGCTCTTATGAAATAAAATCCCGTTACTTGTCAACCGTCATCCGTGTGTTTCATTACTTTCTTTAGAGGTTATGGGCGTTTTCCCGTATTTTTAATAAAAAATATTAGTAATTGTTAGTGTTTTTTTCGTGTTTAGTGCGTGAAAATGAGTTCTAATTTTCTGACGAACGTGCCGAAGCTTAAGGGTTGCGAAAATTACGACGATTGGGCGTTCGCAGTAGAAAATTTGCTGATACTTGAAGGCGCGAACAAGTATCTGAAAGAAGAACCTCCAGCAGACGGGACTGCAATAACAGCAGCAGCAGACACTGCAGACGCAAAAGCACGAGCGAAACTGATTTTGACGATTGATTCATCGTTATTTGTGCATATAAAGAATGCAAAGAACACGAAGCAATTGTGGACAACGTTGAAGACTTTGTTCGACGATTCAGGATTTTCGCGGAGGATTATTTTGCTTCGTCATTTAATATCCATCAGACTGGAAAACTGTGAAAATATGACGAATTATGTAACACAAATAGTTGAAACCTCGCAGAGATTATCCGGTACAGGTTTCGAAATCAATGATGAGTGGGTAGGTTCATTGATGATAGCTGGTTTACCAGAACGATTTATGCCTATGATTATGGCTATCGAGCACTCTGGAATCAGTATAACGGCAGATTCAATTAAAACCAAATTACTCGATATGGAATCAAGTCAAGTATGTGAAACTGAATGCAATTCAGCATTAGTTACAAAAAGTTATTTGAAGAAGAAGTGCAGCAACACTAGCATAGCAAGCATAGACAACAAACCTCTCAAACGTCAAACTCAAATGTAAACACGAAGAACCTCACCTGTTATAAATGTAAAAACGCAGGCCATTATCGAAGCTAAATCCACTGTTAAATGAAAAAACAGAAAAGAAAAAGCAGACTAACGCGTTTAGCATCGTTTTTCTTAGTGGAGACTTCAATAAAAGCGATTTTTATGTGGATTCCGGTGCGAGTCAGCACTTTACGGCGAATGAAGCTTGGCTGCAAAATAAAGAGTTTCCGCCGGATATTCCAGACATTATTGTAGCAAATAATACGAAAGTACCTGTTTTGTGTTCCGGAGATATGGAAATTACGACAAGTCATGGATACGAAGTGAACGTGAAAAATGTCCTGTGCGTGCCAGACCTTACGACTAACCTACTATCGGTTAGTGAATTGACCAAAAATGGAAATAGTGTACATTTTGGTCGTAAAAAATGTTTGATTCGCAACAAACTAGGCGATTTAGTTGCAGAAGCAGACCTAGTCAATGGTGTTTACAAGTTAAAACTAAAAACAACACCAAGCTGTATGCTATCTTCGTCAACAGCTGATGGTCAGACCTGGCACAGCCGTCTGGGTCATATAAATGCCAGTGATTTAAACAGGATGAAGCGCGGATTAGTGGACGGAATAGATTTCCCTGGAACATTCACGGGTAGTAAATTAAACTGTGAAGTGTGCTGTGAAGGAAAACAGTCAAGGTTACCCTTCTCACCAGGCACAAGAGCCACAGAGATCCTTCAAGTTGTTCATAGTGACATCTGTGGTCCTATGGAAAAAACTCAGTTGGTGGTGCAAGATTTTTCATCATTTTTGTTGATGATTTTACCAGAATGACTTTCATTTATTTCCTTAAAGTAAAGAGTGATGAAGCATTAAGTTATTTTAAGGTTCAAGTCAATGGTGGAAAACAGTCAGAACAAGAAAATAAAATTTTTAAGAACGGACCATGGCCGTGAGTACTGTAGTAAAGAATTTGAAGATTTCTTAAAGAATGAAGGTATAGTGCACCAGAAAACCAACCCCTACACAGCAGAGCAGAATGGTCTCAGTGAGCGAAGCAACCGTACGATCGTGGAACGAGCAAGGTGTCTTTTGTTTGAAGCCGGCCTAGACAAGAAATTCTGGGCAGAAGCTGCTAATACTGCCGTATCATAAAGAACCGATCAGTAGCATCGGGGATAGATAAAACTCCTTAAGACATATGGACAGGAAGAAAGCCTAATTTAGAAGGTTTGCGCATCTTTGGTAGCCCTGTCATGGTACACATCCCGAAAGAAAAAAGGATGAAATGGGACAAAAAGTCCAAGAAGCACATACTTGTAGGATTTCCTGAGAACATAAAAGGCTACAGAGTTTATGATCCAGTAAAGAATCAGATCAGAACAAGTCGAGATGTAGTGATTCTAGAGAAGAAAAAGAATGAGGATACAGTCACAGTATGTATAGAAAACACAGATTCAGTGGGGGAGTTTGCAGAGGAATCTGTGGTTAAATTAGAGCCAATTATATTCATATTCATATTCCTTTATTGATAAAATTACAAATTTTACAACTCAAAAGGTAATACAATATATAATTAGGTCTATGTCAATTTAAGTACAATTAAGATAATAAATAATAATAATCAAATTCAATTACAGTAAAATAAAACAGTATAAAAATAATCAAAACAATTCAAATATCCAATAAATTAAATTAAATTATTATTATAATATTCTGACATGTCAAAATTATCAAATTAAATAATATAAATTATAACAATATAAAATATTAATAATCAACACAATTCATACATCCAAAAAATTAAATTAAATTAAAATTCAAATCATTATTATAATATTCTGACATGTCATAAAAGGCATTTGTAGTCAGCCATTTTTTTAATCGATTGTAGAATATCAGGTCATTTTCAATATTCTTTATGTTGCCGGGTAGTTTATTATAGATACCTGGCCCCGCAACATATACCGTTTTGTTGGATTTCGCAAGTCGACAACATGTCGAGTCCAACATATTTTTGTGTTTTTGTGTAATACGTGAACTTTTAAATGTCTTTATTGGAAATAGGTGTATGTTACTTCTAATATATTTAATTATGTAAAATAGGTATTGTGATGCGAGTGTCATTATGTTTCTATTTACGAAGAGATGCCTAGCGGGTGTTCCGTGTGGGGCATATGATATAATCCGTACTGCACGTTTCTGCAAAATGAATACACGCTGCCATTCCGCAGCCGTGCCCCAGAACTCTAGACCATAGCACATCACCGAATGGAACAGCGAGAAGTAGCTAGCCCTTAGTTGCTGGTGCGGCAATATACGCGCCAGCCTTTTTTTTTTTTTTGACAGAGTGGGAATGCATTTACGCACGGTGTGTGGGACTCGCCACTCCTTTCCCCTCTCCTGGGAAGAGGGGGGGGGGGAGAATTTAGCCCTACCCACTAAACCCACTCCGGCGTTTCACCCTCTTTGCCGTTCATGAGGGCGCACTGGGATCGATGATGACATTCACCACTGCGCCCTCCGGCAGCCCCGGCTTAACACCAGGGCACCCTCACAATGGAGGGGGGGATCAGAAACGCGTGATCCCCCGCCCCCCGACGACGTCTATGCAATGCGGGTCCAGTGCCCGCTGGCCCTAAGGCTCGAGGCGAGCATGCGCTCTCTGCCTTTGGCCCTGCCGCCTGCGACGGAGAGGAATCACGTCAGCAGACGTTTCTCGCTCCCTCTCCGCCTTCTTCTTCTGCGACATGACTTCTTCGCAGAAGGAGGCCACCGCTTCCCAATTCCTCTCGCTACCCAGCATCGCCGCTATTATGCTGTGTAGCGAGAGGTCTACGACCCCCGTCGCCGCCCTAAGGGCCGCTCTTTCCACGGCCCAGCGGTTGCACTCCTCTAGAGTGTGCTGGGCCGTGTCGTCCATCGCACCACATTCATGGCACTGGGGCCCCGGCTCCCTCTGTATTTTATGCAGGTAGTGCCCGAAGCAACCGTGTCCGGACACCACCTGCGTTACCCTAAATGTAAGGGCCCCCTTTCTTCTGCCCAACCACTCGTCCATTACTGGGAGGATAGCCCCTATGGTTCGGGTTCCATAACGGCTATCCTCCAAGGCATCTCTCCACCTTTGCTTCAGGCGCTCCGCGGCTGCTTGGGCCAATCTCTCTGCCTCCTCCGCAACTGTGGGCTCCCCGCGCCTCCTGGCCTCCACCCTCGCCCAGTATCTTTCAGCCAGCACCCCTGCGTCTAGTTCCCACGCCGGGGTGCCGGCAAGGAGGCATGTCGCTGCGTGAGAGGTGGTGCGGTAGGCCCTCACCATCCTCTGAGCCACGAACCTCTGCGGTCGATGGAGCAGTGCCTTCGCGCGTCTCGTCAGCCGTCCGGCCCAAATTGGCGCTCCGTAGAGCGCCATGCTCCGGACTACCCCCGCATAGAGCCGCCTACATGGGGCATTCGGTCCCGCCAGATTAGGCAACAGGCGGCCCAGAGCCGAGGCAGCACCCACGAGACGAGGAGCCAGCCTCGCAAAGTGCTCCTCAAAATTCCACTTTCTGTCCAGGACAAGGCCCAAGTACTTGATGTGGGCGTTGACCTGGACAGATTCACCCCCAACCCTCACCGCGGTGCCCTCCGGCAGCTGCCCCCACCCCCTTGTTCGCCCGAGGACCATGGCCTCGGTCTTCGGCAGGGCGACCCGAAGCCCCAGGAGTTCTATGCGCTGCACTGTAAGCTCGGTGGCCACCGCCGCCCTCCTGAGAACCTCTTCCAGCTCCTTTCCCCGCACGGCCACTAGTGTGTCGTCCGCATAACACACGGTGATCATGCGGGGAAGCTGCACCCCTCGGAATACGCGCCAGCCTGCTCAGTGCGAAACAGGCACCAGATAATTTGCCACACACGACATCAATATGGGCATTCCATTTCAAGGCCGTGTCTAACGTCACGCCAAGAAACTTAGTGCTATGTACCTGAGGAAGGACGGCGCCATCCACGTTAACACTTAGTGGGCGCGGGGGCCTACCCCCTAGGCTTATGTGCATCACTTGGGTTTTGTGTAGATTTAAAACTAAACCATTTGCAGAAAACCACCTCTGTAGCCTAAATATCTCTGAGGCTATAATGTTCTCTAGAGACGGAATTGCATTGGCGGTTATAATGTCACAGGCATCGTCCGCAAAGATATACATGTCCCCATTTACGATTTTAGGTAAATCGTTTACCTGGATCAGAAAACACAAATTTGCTAAAGACGAGCCCTGGGGCACGCCGATATCAATATTCCCGTTATCAGATTTAGTGCGGCCATTATTTATAGCAAAGCATTGATGCCGCCAGCCAACTAACCAGCCAATTAACCAGCCTAACTCCAGTGAATCTGAATCAGAGTACCTCGAAGTGGATGATGGTGATCAACTTAAAGAGGAAGGACAGCAGCAGTCTTTAGAAGGTGTACCTCATAGAATAGATGCTCTGTCACAATTGAAATCTGAAAATCAGCAATTGTCTTCAGAAAATGTTTCACCAAGAAGAGTGGACGTCACAGAAAGATTGACCACAGTCAATGAAGAGAGACAGAAGCGACAGAGGAAGAAACCTGAACGTTATGGTTTTGCAAATACATGCACCAGCACCTATGTGGGAGAAGATGAGATGACATATCAGTGGACCTGAGAAACAACAGTGGTTGCAGGCGATGGCAGATGAACTGCAGTCTTTTGAGGACAACGAGGTATGGGAAGTTGTCGATGCCCCAGATAACGCGAGTGTTGTGCAGTGTAAGTGGGTCTTAAAAAAGAAACGTGATTGTGACAATAGAGTGAGATATCGTGCGCGGCTAGTAGCTAAAGGTTTCACACAAAAGCTTGGTGTGGACTATCAAGAAACCTTTTCCCCTGTAATTAGGCACTCAACTTTGCGGTTACTGTTTGCTTTGAGTGTGCAGTTAGATTTGGATATCACTCATTTAGATGTCACAACAGCCTTTCTTAATGGCCAGCTTAAAGAAAGCATTTTTATGCATTTGCCAGAAGGTTTTCCTGTCATTGATTCAAATAAAGTGTTAAAATTAAATTTGATATGGAAGATTCCAACCCTGTTGAAACTCCTATAGATTGTAAATTGAATGTTGAAAAAACAAATCTTGATGTATTTATCAGTATTAACTCGGCCTGATATATCTTATGCTAGTAGTTACTTGAGTCAATTTAATAATTCTTATTCTTATGTTCATTGGAACTATGCTAAAAGAATTTTAAGATATTTATTGAGAACAAAAGATTATTGTTTGAAATATTCCAAAGGAAAAGCAGAACTGGTAGGTTTCGTAGATGCAGATTGGGCGAGTGACACCATTGACAGACGGTCATATACACGTTTTTGTTTTATGAAGTCTGGTTCTGCTATTTCTTGGGAGAGCAAAAAGCAAAGGACTGTTGATTTGAGCTCATGTGAGAGTGAGTACATGGCTTTATCAGAAGCTTGCCGTGAAACCATTTACTTGAAAAACCTTGAAGTGGAACTGATGGGTTTTAGCAATAAAATTGTTGTATAACAATGACAGTCAGAGCACATTGAAGCTGGCAAATATTCATCAGTCACATAAGCGTTATAAACATATTGATGTTAGATATAATTTCATTAGGGAAGTGATTGATAATGATATTGTTGAAACAAAATATTTGCCAACCGCTAACACGCCCGCTGACCTGTTAACAAAAGGTTTACCAGAGGTGAAACATTACAGGTTTATGAAAACGCTTGGTGTGGTTCAGAAATGATTTTATTACTTAATTTCTGTTATCACTAAATCATTTTTTAAATTCACTTGAATAGTGTAATAACTTCATGTTTTATTTTATATGCCTGTAGAGACAAAATAATTTTTTTTAATGAAAAATAGTTTCACTGGTTTATACCTGTTAAATATTAGTTTATTTCTTATTTTGATATAGTGGGGGTGTTGTTTATATATCAAAATAAGTATAAAATATAGTTCCTAGCGCCATCTAGTACAGGCATGTAACAACATATGTCTATGCTAATCTCTGCTCTTATGAAATAAAATCCCGTTACTTGTCAACCGTCATCCGTGTGTTTCATTACTTTCTTTAGATATACTTTTGTAACACCTTTCGTTACAAGGATCCTAGGAATATCACATTTATAGCTAGCTAAGAATTCATTTATTTCTTGCGCATTTTGTTTATTTTTTATTATTATAATTTATTTATGCATTGCTTCTTGCAAAATTCCTCTAATTCCCTCGCTAACACGCCTACGGTAGTTAACGATCGGGATGTTAGATATATGCATTATTTTCTTGGTACGTACACTAAATTTCCTTTACTACTTATTATTTTATTTTGACATGTCTTATTTAACTTGTAATTAGAACTTAATATGAGTTCAATACAATTTTTAGGTGCTTTGACGATTTCTACAACTCTAGGTTGATCAAGCCTATCGTTTGCATACATGGGTACATCTATTGCTAAGTCACCTTGATTGGAAGTTTGTTGCGCGCGTAATTTCCGTGATTGAGCTCTGGTCATGACTGATACAACGTGTGTTCTAATATTTTTTTAATCTTCACTATTCATCGGTAAGCGACTCGTTGCGTCTGCAGCTGCATTGTTTCGCCCCGGAATGTACTCAATATTAAATAAAATTCTTCTAAATACAACCTAAATCTGGTTAATCTACTCGAAGGATCAGTCATTCCGAAAAGATAAATTAATGGTTTATGGTTGGTGACAATTTTAAACTTTTTCCCAAAGAGATACGGTCTAAACTATGGCAGGCAATTCTAAATCTATGATTGAGTGTCGCGTTTCGGCTGGCTTAAGATTTCGACTTGCGTACGCGACAACTTTTCCGTTGGAATTTGATAATACGGCACCTAGTCCTATTTTTGATGCGTCAGTATGTAAATTGAAAATGTTATTTTCGGAAAAATCTGGATAGTCTAAGACTTGTGGACTTGTAAGAATATTTTTTATTTTTAAAAATGCGCCGCTGCTTCACACTCTGTAGACCAATTAAAAACTACGTTTTTCTTGGAAAGCTGGTTTAAAGGGTAAGCTATATTCGCGAAATTTGGAATAAACCTTCTGTAGTAATTAGCAAATGCTACAAATCTTTTGACCGCGTCTGTGTTCGTTGGTCTAGGGTATTTATTTAATGCTTCTACTTTCGCTGGGTCGGGTTCTACGCTCTTTGAAGTTATTTTGTGCACCAAATACATGATCTCTTTACGTAAAAATTCACATTATAATGGATTTAATTTAAGAGTCGCGCTTCTCAAACGTACTAAAACTTGTGCGAGGTTATGGTTATGTGACGTCATGGAATTTCCTATGACAATACAATCGCCTAAGTATATAAAACATTGTTTGTAATTTAATCCGGACATGGCTATGGTCATGAGCCTCGAGAAAACGCTACCACTTGTACGAAGGCCCATAGGACATCTTTTCATACAATACATTTTATCTGTTGTGAAGGTGGTATATTTTCGGGATTCATTGTCTAAAGCTAGTTGATAATAACCTTGAGAAAGGTCGAGCTTTGAAAAATATATACTACCTGCTAGGGAATCTAATATTTCCGTTATATTGGGCAATGGGAATTTATCATCCTGTATTTTATTATTTAGTTGTCTGTAATCGACAACCAATCTCCATTTCTTTTCTCCTAACTTATCACTCTTTTTAGGAACAAGCAAAACTGGGCTGGACCACTCGGAAGTAGTCTCTTCAATGATATCGTTATCTAGCATATCATGGATCTGAGTTTGGAGTTCTTTGCGTAAGGCGTGTTGTATCCTGTAAGGCTTAACGTATACCGGGCTTACTTTTTCTTTTAAATTAATTTTGTTTTCCAGTAAGTTTGTTGTAGTAAGCTTGTCGCCAGGTAGATGAATAACATCTGCATATTTTGCGTAAATGTGTTCTATACTTAACTGTTCCTCTTTGTTTAAATAAGTGTGTAAATTTAAAAGGTCTTATAACTTTTTTACTCTATTGACGCTAATTTTCTCTGAATCAAAACTGCTAATATCAAAATTACATAATCTATTTACCTTTAATTGCGATAAATCTAAAGTAACTGGCTTATCGGTCGTATTTAATATCCGTACGGGTTTGACCTTTCTCTGGTCTTGAAATGACACCTGCTACAAATACGCCTGCTTGCAGTTCCTCAGCGAGGACTACACAATCGTCGATTAGTTGTTACGTAATATGAGTCATAAATTCGCATCGCGGAGGTATGTTATGGATGTACGTATTCTTAGAATGAACTTGCATAGGTATTGAAATAGACTGACTTTTGTGCTCTAAAATTAATGCATTACGTTTGTAACTTATTTCTGCATCATAACGTATGAAAAAAAATTCTCCTGAAATTGCTTGGGCTGCGCATTGCATATCCTTAAAAACATGAAACTTTTCTTTGCAAATAAAACCGTTAAAGTCTAAGTCTAAATAAATATATCCTTCTGAAATTAAATCTCCACATACTCCCTTCCTGCTACAAATACGCCTGCTTGCAGTTCCTCAGCGAGGACTACACAATCGTCGATTAGTTGTTACGTAATATGAGTCATAACTTCGCATCGCGGAGGTATGTTATGGATGTACGTATTCTTAGAATGAACTTGCATAGGTATTGAAATAGACTGACCTTTGTGCTCTAAAATTCATGCATTACGTTTATAACTTATTTCTGCATCATAACTGCATATGTTTGTTTTTTTTTTTAATTTTTTTGACATTTCGACAATACCTAGGTTGTCCCTAGCGATGTATACATTGACATTTTCTTTTTTGTCGTGACATTTCTTTATTTATTAATTTTATATTTTTTGTTTTAATGTTAAGTTGACGATCTTTTAGTGAAAGCCTTTGTTTTATCCTTTTGTGTAAAATACTGTGTCTTTTTCTTTAAGAAATAAATAAATCTAATCTAATCTAACGTATGAAAAAAAATTCTCCTGAAATTGCTTGGGCTGCGCATTGCATATCCTTAAAAACATGAAACTTTTCTTTGCAAATAAAACCGTTAAAGTCTAAGTCTAAATAAATATATCCTTCTGAAATTAAATCTCCACATACTCCCTTAATAGTTATGCTATGTCCTTGCACTTGCCTGAGAAGATCGGGCTTGTTTTGTAAATATTCGTACCTAATAGCACACAGGGCTGCTCCACTGTCGGCCAGAAGTTTTAATTTATGTGCATTACCTACACTACAAGTGACTGTGCCATAATTGTCTCTGTTATAACTAAATATCACGTTATTCATGTTAGTCACGAAAAAACTGCCTATTAGGTTTTATGTCGATGTTTGTCTGTTGTAAGTGTTGTGCACGTGTATTCGCGCGTACGGGCACGTGTGCGGGTGACTGGGCCGCGCGCGCAGGTCGGCGAACTTTAGACGCGCACTCAGCAAAATGCTTCGGTTGTTTAACCCTGTTTACCCTGCGAAATACCTATGTAACGATTATTACTAGTATAATACCGTGTCCCGAATGTGTTTCTTTGTGTGTTAAAATTCCTACCCTTATTATAATGCGCAGAGTGGGCGTTCCGGTTCCCGTAATTATTACGAGAATGGTTGCGCCCATAATGTAGGACCTGATCCTGTCGTGGTGATGAACTATACTCATCAATGGCCGTCCTAATCGCCTCGGGCAATGACCTAAACTGCCTCGACGATATTATGGTACTTAATTTTGGGTCTGCTAGTCCATCTGCAAAACGCGTAACAGCCGATTTTTCGTTTAATGGACGAAGTATTCCGTACCTACTATCGTTACCGTCGGCCTGAGATATGGTCAGATTGACAAAAAGATCCTCGATCTCAGCTCCGAATGCCTCTATTGATCTACTACCTTGCTTAGCTCTGTATAGTTGAGCCTGAATCGATTCTGACGATTTTTTGGGTAGTAAATTCTTACTACCCAAAAAATCGTACATTCCTACGCATATCTGCTATGAGAGATTCATAATCATAATCATAATCATAATATTTATTGATAATATAAATTACATGTCACATTTTATACAGTATATAAAGATTGTAGATTTGTATTTTAACTACATAATGTATCTTATAACTAAGTTCCTAATTTAAAGAACTCCTTATGGTCGTAGAACGCCTGCTCGACTAACCAAGTTTTTAATTTGTGTTTAAATACTGCTACGCTTTTAGTAACTACTATTGAATCCGGGAGACAATTGTATACTTTTGGGCCCAATATGTGAACGAGCTTGTCCGACTTGGCCAGCTTGTAAGGCACGGGCGCGAGCCTGCGGCAGGCGCGGCCGCAGCGCGCGGGGTAGCGGCGCGGGGCCGCACGAGCCAAGGCTGGGACGCTGTCCGCTTGTGAGCGCGCGTATATTGCCGCTTGGAAGATTAGTAACGACGGCAGGGTTAGGATGCCTAAGGTAAAATGCGGTTTCGCCGATTCGGTTTGTGCGATTCGGACTATAGCCCGTACGGCACGCTTCTGCAACCGAAAGACACGCTCCCAATCCGCGGCACGGGCCCACAACTCGGTCCCGTACTGCAGGTGTGCGTGCACCGATGCAAAATAACACGCTCTCAGCATATCGCGAGGCAATAGCCGAGCCAGACGTTTTAGTGCGAAGCAGGCCGCTGACAACTTATTACACACCTTATCAATATGTGCCGCCCAAGTCAGTCCCCTGTCCAGTTCGAAGCCCAGAAAAGTTGAGCTCGCAGCTTGCTTGATATTCAGCCCATTTGCGCACACAGACATGGACCTCGTTTCCCTTCCCGAGAGGTCGAAGTGAACAAAGTGCGTTTTCCGTATGTTCAAGGTGAGGCCGTTTTTACTGAACCAGTCGGAGAGAAGTCCTGCAGTAATATTTAGCCGGTCGCTAAGTGCGTCACAACTCTGGGCGGTAACCACCACTGCTACGTCATCCGCATACATGAATGTCTCTCCGCTGTGCACTGCCTCAGGTAGATCGTTCAGCAGCAGTGAGAACAGTATGTTAGAGACGGACGATCCCTGCGCTACGCCGATGTGGGTTCGAACCGGGTCTGAACGTAGGCGTCCCCCGTCCGCTACGATAACCTGCGTTCTGTTACGCAGCATGTCGATCATCAAACTCAGTGCTCGGTCATCAATGCCGTAGTGGCGCAGCTTATCTTCTAGGACGCCGTGATCCACCAAGTCGAAAGCCTTAGATAGGTCGCAGCATATCACTGCGACTTGGTTTTTGGTTTCGCGAGCCTCAAGAATCAGGCGCACAACCGCGCGCGTGAGCGCTGACGTCGATCGACCTTTGCGATACGCATATTGTCGCTCGGAGAGTGCGTCGGTGGATTCGAGGAAGTCTGTTAACCTCGCGCTGAGACCATATTCAAAGACTTTAGCTAGGACGGGGATAATCGCTACTGGTCGGTATGCGTCTATGTCTTCCCTCTTGCCTTTGCCCTTGAATAGTGGCGCTATTCGACTTTCCTTTAGGGCCTCTGGAAATACTCCTTCACGAATACACCTATTGTACGCGGTCGCCAGTATCGGTGCTAGATCTGCGGCCACCGCCCTGAGCATGACAACAGAAATATCAAAGATGTCTCTCGTGGTTTTCCTTGCAATACCTGATGTGATGATGGTAAACACGTCGCTCGGCGTGAAAGGCCTCAGTCGAATGCACCGATCAGCGGGCGGGCGTGCGGCGCGCAGCTCGACGAGCGCGGCGGTGCGCGCCGCGGGTCGCGCGCCGCACGCCGCTGCCGCCGCGACGAATCTACAATTTATCGCATCGGCCGCATCTTTCTTGGAAGGAAACGGATTACCTGCGGAGTCCCTGATAACGTCCGTGAACTCGAGCGGTTCGCGGACCGCTTTTCCCTTTTCTCGATTGATTACGTTCCACATGGACTTTATAGTATTCTTGCCGGTTTGTATTTTATTAATATAATAAGAAGATTTTTTAATGTATAATAGTTTCGAGTATTTATTATTCATGTCGTGTATTATATTTGATATCGTACTGTTGTCGGGCACTAATTTTCCAATTTCGGTAATGTCAAATAGTAATTTTTTATATTGATAAATGTCATCCGTCACCCAAGAATCTTTTTTACGATTATTAATCGGAACAACGGGAAAACATATTAAGAATTTATTTTTAATTATATTTATTATGGACATAATCAACTTTTGGCTCGACGTCTCGCTCCGCTGTATGAACACTTTCCAGTCCACGCTTTGTATAGCGGAGGTAAAGCTAGCGTAATTACGCGGCGAGTATATGCGACCTTGGCGCGGCCGCGGTGGCGGCGGCGGTGGGCGGCGCAGCGTGGTGCGCACGGCGAGGTGGTCGCTGAGCAGCGTGGTCACCGGCGCTGTGCGCAGCGCGCCGCGCGTGCCGTTCCAGTATACGTGGTCTAGATTAGTGGCGGTCGCGCTTGTGATTCTCGTAGGGAAATTCACTTCATTTTTAAAGTCGTGGGAGTTGAGAAGGTCCGTTAACCTTCTACGATTCTACGCTACTGTACGACGTTTTTAGTCTGAGCTTGTTTTTAGGACGAACTCTATTAGGACCTGTTGTGTCTCGCTGTTAATAATAGAACTGTACATTAGAATGCCGTCTATCAATTGTTTAGTGGTATCCTCTTGCCCCGTCATGACGGGCAACAAGGCGATAGCCGTCTTGACATCGAAACTGAACTTTGCCATTATGTCCTCCGTTTGAGATTCTGTGTCAATTTTTTTTTAATGCTACCTTAATCCTACTGTAGGTCTCGATAATGTCACTTATATGGCTAACTCTATTTCCGAAGGCGTAAAGTTTGCCTGTCGCTCCTCTAAGTGAGACGCAATATCCGCCGCGCGGTTATATAATTCGCTTGATTTATATAATTTCTTTCTATCTCTTTCTGTCGCCTCTCCGGACCTAACTTCACAATATCTTGTCTTAGTTTATTTAACCTGTCGCGTATGGACTCTAATTCAGATAGCATAATAAATTCGCGAATACAATTAATAATATACAATGGCTAAGATAAGGATACCTATCATTCTCTACATATAATGACGAAATAATAAAACATTATAATAAAGTAATACCTAACTTACATAAGTAGCGGGCAATGTACTCCCGTAAGTGGGTCATGTCGACACTGCATTCCGCGCTGGCACGGGCGGGCGGTCGCGTGACGACGCTGGCGAGCTGGCACCTCCATGTGGCACTCGCTGACGCTGCATGTGGCTGCCTCTGCTCCGACGACGATGACGGGCCGGGCTAACCCTGGACTCCCTCGAACATGGGCCGGAATAACCCTGGACTCCTCTTGAAATGGGCCGGGATAACCCTGGATACCTCTTGAGTTGCGAGCCGGGATAACCCTGGACAACGCTCTTCTTTCTTCGCACTCTTCTTAATTTGAATTTTGGTTCTTGGTCATCTTTTTAGGGTTCCGTAGCCAAATGGCAAAAAACGGAACCCTTATAGATTCGTCATGTCCGTCTGTCTGTCCGATTATGTCACAGCCACTTTTTTCCGAAACTATAAGAGCTATACTGTTTAAACTTGGTAAGTAGATGTATTTTATGAACCGCATTAAGATTTTTACACAAAAATAGAAAAAAAAAACAATAAGTTTTGGGGGCTCCCCATACTTAGAACTGAAACTCAAAAAATCTTTTTTCATCAAACCCATACGTGTGGGGTATCTATAAATAAATAAAATAAATAAATAAATATTATAGGACATTATTTCACAAATTGACTAAGTCCCACAGTAAGCTCAATAATGCTTGTGTTGAGGGTACTTGGACAACGATATATATAAATATTTATAAATACTTAAATACATAGATAACACCCATGATTCAGGAACAAATATCCATGCTCATCACACGAATAAATGCCCGTACCAGGATTTGAACCCGGAACCATCGGCTTCATAGGCAGGGTCACTACCCACTAGGCCAGATCGGTCGTCAGAGATCGTCGTCATCTATGGATAGGTCTTCAAAAATGATATTTAGGTTCCTAATATCATTTTTTTCTAAACTGAATAGTTTGCGCGAGAGACACTTCCAAAGTGAAAAAAATGTGTGTCCCCCCCCCCCCCCTGTAACTTCTAAAATAACAGAATGAAAAATCAAAAAAAAAAATATGATATACATTACCATGCAAACTTCCACGGAAAATTAGTTTGAACGAGATAGATAAAGTAAGTAGTAAGTAGTTTTTTTTTTAATACGTCATAAATGGTACGGAACCCTTCATGGGCGAGTCCGACTCGCACTTGGCCGCTTTTCTTTCTTCAGTTTTCGGTTTTCAAAAGGCGTGGGAGGGTTCCGTCTTAAAAATGTGTGGGTAGCTTCTTTCTTGAAAAAAAAAATGCGTGAGGAAAGGTTCTTCGACTTCAATCTTCTTTAGGGTGATCTTCTTGGCTTGACTTCGGTCTTCATTCTTCTATGTGATGCGCCGTGGTGCTCTTGATTTTTCCTGGTCCTCTTCTGGTATGGGTCGCCATCGAATAAGTTGATAATTGGAGGATCGAAAGGAGATTAAGTAAACTCATACATTGCCGAAGATGTGTTGTATTCTTGGTTTACAAGTATATAGAAGAGCGGGTAAAACTGAACATAACTTATTTATAGGCTAATATTGCTTACATGCTATTTATACAATTACGTGCGTCGCATATTTATGTTGCAGGCAGTAACGTGTAGTTACTCTTAAAATGTTAATTTAATAAATAAGGGCTCAAGGGCAAGGCTCGGAACCGGTTTTTAAAATAGCGGTTAATACCGGTTTATTTCGGTTTTACTCCGAACTTTTCAAAGAACGCGAACGTTTAAAGAACATTATTTTAACCTAAATAAACCGGTTTATTCGACGCGCGACGAGACGGCCGGCCGGCCGGCGGTGTGCCGCGTAGGTAAAGACACGTAGCAACGTGTTTTGTTTTGTGTTTAGAAAGACGCGTGCGCCGTGTAGTTGTCTTATGATCTGATAATGAGTCATGCATGACAGTTTAAATTCTTTAAAAAAAAAAACTAGTATCTTTAGCAGACGTCATAGAAATGAAAGAAATGGCTTTTACTATGAGACTTTAATTATACAAGTAATTGAAAAACAATTGACACTTAGGTGCAATCACACAGAGTACGAGATTAGAAGAAGAAGTATGCGACTATGCGTAAGGCAATCGTTGAGCATGCGCAATTTGCTCCTAGATTTCATGCAGGCGCTTAAATGGTTTGTGTTTACTTCCATCATCCTCTCCTGAACACAAACCCATTAACGCAGTAAACTTTTTGTGTTTAGGTCCATGTAGTCCTTTAGTTAGGAGATCAGCAATCATCTCCTGCGTTGGTAAGTACTGCACAGATCTCTCTTAAGAAATGGTAGCGGACATCAATATGTTTGCTCCTCGGGTGATACATGTCGTTACCTGAAAGACTAATGGCACTTTGGTTATCACAGTATAAAACCGTAGGAATATCTGAAATATTAGGCCAAAAATCTTCTTGTAATTGTTGTAGCCAAATACATTCTTGTGTAGCGGATGCTTAAGACATGTATTCCGATTCTAGTGTCGATAGGGCAATGGTCTGTTGTTTCCGTGAGTTCCAACTCAAAGTGGCTCCTTGAAAAATAAAAATTTATCCAGTGCATGACCGTCTATCTTCAGAGTCACTGGCCCAATCAGCATCGCTATATCCAACAATATTAGTGTGTTGATCACTTTTGTATGTAAGCTTTGTGAATATAGTGCCCTTTAGATATATTAGCACTCTCTTAATAGCCATCCAATGCTCTTCTGTAGGTTGGTTATTAAATCTGCTTAGTGTGTTTACTATATATGCTATGTCAGGCCGTGTGCCTTGTGAAAGGTACAACAAGCAGCCCACTGCTTCCTGGTATGGCTTATCTCTAATAATCTCCTTTTAATTTTTAGCCTTTTTTAATGTAACATTTGTTTCACATGGTGTAGACACCGGCTTGCAGTTCATCATTCCAAAGCGACTTAATATTTTTTGTATGTAAGCCGACTGGTCAATGGAAATGTCACCGTTGTCTTCCTGTGTAATCCTGTAACCTATACAATGTTTGGCTTCACCCAAATCTTTCATAAAGAACTTTTCTTTAAGTTTATTTTTAACTTCCAGGGCTGTGTTGTAGTTGTTAAAAAAATACAGTAGGTCATCTACGTATACAGTAATAAATAAGATGTCACTTTCATTCAATATTCTAAAGTATATGCAGGGATCCAATTTTGATCTTTTCATACCTATCTCAAGTAGAGCAGCATTTAATTTAAGATTCCACTGCCTGCTTGCTTGTTTAAGGCCATAAATGGACTTGTTTAATTTACATACTTTTTGTCCATTTTCAAAGTATGGCATATAAAATTGTGACATATAAATTTCCTTATTTATGTCTCCTTGTAGAAACGTTATTGCATCTGTTTGATGGATTTGTAATTTGTATTTTGCTGCCAAACCAATCAAATATCTTATTGAAGTGTTCCGAACAACAGGAGCATATATTTCATTGTAGTCTATACCTCTTGCTTGCTTGTAGCCTTTTATGACTAATCTTGCCTTGTAACGCGTCACATTTCCTCTTTCATCTGTCTTTGTTTTGAAAACCCACTTGCATGGTATTACTTTCTTATTCTCAGGTAAGTCAACTAACGTCCATGTATTGTTCTTTAGTAATGATTCATGTTCCTCATTCATGGCTTCTATCCACTTCTCAGCCTTATCGCTATGAAGCGCTTCATTAAGATCTTGTGGATCACTGTCTAGTATACTCATGGCTGACTCACCATTTATACAAAGATATGTTGTAGGATCGCGTTCAGCAGGCCCTTCCCGTCGTCGTGGTCTTAGGTTAATTCGACGCGGTGGAGTAACATTTACACTTTCATTAGGTATGTATGTTTCATCTAGTCCATCTTCATATATTTCAGATTCAGAAGTAATACAATTATCAGTGACATTCAGAGAACTTGAACTGCTCTGTTCATCGGATTCATCAATATGACATTGATGTCGTGACGGTGTCCTGAAAAACTCTGTTATCTTCCAGTATTGGTAAGTATACTACTTTCTTCTGTACACATTTGTCAGATGGTAAGTTTTTAATTTCATCTTTGTTTATTTCTTTGTTGGTATCTTCACCTTTGTTTTTATTTAATATGTTTTCTTCTTTTTCAGGTGCTGGAGGGACCTTCTTTTGTTTCACGGTGGCTTCTAAGAATACAACATCTCTGCTCATTATGGCCTGTTTGCTTTCTGGGTCTATAAATCTGTAGCCCTTTGTACATTCACTGTAACCTACGAATCCACGTGACTTTGTATCTAATTTTTGCCTTCGTTCTTTTGGAATGTGAACCATGGCTTTGCACCCGAAGATCTTCATATAGCTGAGGTCAGGCTGCTCACCGGTCCAAACTTCTTCCGGAGTCACGTCATTGAGAGCTCGAGTAGGCGAACGATTTATGATGTGTGCCGCAGTTGCTACTGCCTCTGCCCAATAGCAGTTCTGCAAATTAGCATTGAGCAAAAACTCCATGTACACCAATTGTCTCGTCCTGTAAGCTTCTCAATTGACAATAATCCGTTTTGCGATGTCATTTTGGTATCTGAAATGCCGAAAAGAATTCCGGCGACCGCGTGCTTTTAGGTTATGTACTTTTACTTTTCGATTTGTAACTTTATTTTATAGCCAAATCTTATAACTCACTATTGAGCATGACGCCCATGACCTCATAGAAATGAAAGAAATGGCTTTTACTATGAGACTTTAACTATACAAGTAATTATAGAAAAACAATTGACACTTAGGTGCAATCACTCAGAGTACGAGATTAGAAGAAGAAGTATGCGACTATGCGTAAGGCAATCGTTGAGCATGTGCAATTTGCTCCTAGATTTCATGCAGGCGCTTAAATGGTTTGTGTTTACTTCCATCAAGACGTTTCTCCGAATTATTAGAGAAATAATATTACTTACTAAGAGGAGAGTTTTCTTCTTCATTAAAAAACGGCTGACTATATACCTGGTCCATAGAGTCTGTGACAAGTATTAATAATCTCACTAATTGCTAGAGTCATTATGTGAATTTCCATTTTTATTGTAGATAATTAAGGTCTTTAATTCGTCCACAATTTTATGGTTTATTTTTTGTTACGAAAATTATAAAATAAAATAAAATAGCCTTTATTACTGGGTTAGGGTACAGTTATTTTTGTATATATATTAGATTATATTTCGCAACTCGTCGATACAAATTGCGGACGACTTCATCGCTTCTCTGAACTCACACCTGGACTCTATAAAATCATTCAGCAATATAATAATAACAGTGTAACAGACTGACATCTACATTTATTTATTTACTCTCTTAGAAATTATTGAATTTGTTTGGAGTGAATTTCGCGCATAATATTCGCACTTGTAATGTGACAGTGGCATCCGGTGACATCTGGCGGTGAATGACTGAACTAGCAGGTAGTTTACTCATGATAATATTGCATAGTACAATATTTGTTTATAATATATTTTTCAATATAAATTCTTAAGTAATGTTTATTGAATAATCGATTAAACACAATAAACTACTTCGTAAGCTTTTAATTTATTTATGTTATCTTTAGAGATGCCATCTGTTGTAAGGCAGATCAATCTAAATACGCGGAAATAAAAGTGACCAATCATAGACGAGGATATTAAATATTATCCAATCAAAACTCTGCATTCTGGTTGGGCTTAGGAGTAGGATTAACATGGCGGTTGAGGGGTGCTCATGGGGGAACGAGGTTATTTAAGGAACTGCAAAGTGGATTCGTGATCTTTTGCCTTCAGCAGAGCGTCGAGTCAAGAAGGAATCCTGTGAGTGTTAGGTTGTAAGGAAAACCATGTGTCTAAGCTTGTTTGCAGATACGTCTATTAGCGGCCATCTTCAGGAGATATGAAAAGAACAGCGACTGCAATGGGCGACGCGCGGGTCGTATTGACTTGAACCATGGTTGTGAAGAACTGTGTGAGCCTACCACGGGCAGTTGCCGAAAGGGCTACACTTCACGAGCATCTGGTCTTAAAGGTTCTTAATTTGTCACTGTGAGTGGCAAATCATAAGAAAACCGTGTATTAGAACTTGTTCGCAGATACGAGTATAAGCTGCCACCTTCGTTGGAAGCTTAGCGTGTGGATACGGCCAACATGGGCGGCACGCTGTAGGAGCTTCATCCGGATCATGGGCGTGTTGAAAAACACAAAACCATCATTCAATATTCTAAAGTATATGCAGGGATCCAATTTTGATCTTTTCATACCTATCTCAAGTAGAGCAGCATTTAATTTAAGATTCCACTGCCTGCTTGCTTGTTTAAGGCCATAAATGGACTTGTTTAATTTACATACTTTTTGTCCATTTTCAAAGTATGGCATATAAAATTGTGACATATAAATTTCCTTATTTATGTCTCCTTGTAGAAACGTTATTGCATCTGTTTGATGGATTTGTAATTTGTATTTTGCTGCCAAACCAATCAAATATCTTATTGAAGTGTTCCGAACAACAGGAGCATATATTTCATTGTAGTCTATACCTCTTGCTTGCTTGTAGCCTTTTATGACTAATCTTGCCTTGTAACGCGTCACATTTCCTCTTTCATCTGTCTTTGTTTTGAAAACCCACTTGCATGGTATTACTTTCTTATTCTCAGGTAAGTCAACTAACGTCCATGTATTGTTCTTTAGTAATGATTCATGTTCCTCATTCATGGCTTCTATCCACTTCTCAGCCTTATCGCTATGAAGCGCTTCATTAAGATCTTGTGGATCACTGTCTAGTATACTCATGGCTGACTCACCATTTATACAAAGATATGTTGTAGGATCGCGTTCAGCAGGCCCTTCCCGTCGTCGTGGTCTTAGGTTAATTCGACGCGGTGGAGTAACATTTACACTTTCATTAGGTATGTATGTTTCATCTAGTCCATCTTCATATATTTCAGATTCAGAAGTAATACAATTATCAGTGACATTCAGAGAACTTGAACTGCTCTGTTCATCGGATTCATCAATATGACATTGATGTCGTGACGGTGTCCTGAAAAACTCTGTTATCTTCCAGTATTGGTAAGTATACTACTTTCTTCTGTACACATTTGTCAGATGGTAAGTTTTTAATTTCATCTTTGTTTATTTCTTTGTTGGTATCTTCACCTTTGTTTTTATTTAATATGTTTTCTTCTTTTTCAGGTGCTGGAGGGACCTTCTTTTGTTTCACGGTGGCTTCTAAGAATACAACATCTCTGCTCATTATGGCCTGTTTGCTTTCTGGGTCTATAAATCTGTAGCCCTTTGTACATTCACTGTAACCTACGAATCCACGTGACTTTGTATCTAATTTTTGCCTTCGTTCTTTTGGAATGTGAACCATGGCTTTGCACCCGAAGATCTTCATATAGCTGAGGTCAGGCTGCTCACCGGTCCAAACTTCTTCCGGAGTCACGTCATTGAGAGCTCGAGTAGGCGAACGATTTATGATGTGTGCCGCAGTTGCTACTGCCTCTGCCCAATAGCAGTTCTGCAAATTAGCATTGAGAATCATACATTTAGCGCGCTCTATCAAGGTTCTATTAATTCTCTCGCTGAGACCATTCTGCTCCGGTGTATAAGGGTTACTAGTCTGATGCAAAATGCCATATTTTTTCATTGTATTTTGAAAATTTTTGTTAATATATTCCTTGCCATTATCACTTCTAAAAGTTTTTATTTTCTT